>NW_024386220.1:0-25000 GCF_016835505.1 Polypterus senegalus | reverse complement strand
CTTCATTGTTCATCCATGAATCAGAGTTCAACTATCGGCTGCTTCTTGCACCATCATGAGCCTGAGCAGTGCGATCCAAAGCCAAAACGAGCAACTTCTGCACCCTTTTTAAAAATGAAGAATACCACATTAGAATGAAAATTGTACACACTGTCCTCCCTTTTTGCATATTAATCTCAACAGTTTAGACCAGGGGCTGTGACTGCAGATTTCATTCCAACCAGTCTTACAAATCAATGTAATGTTTAAAATGTTTAATTAGCTAGGCTTTTTCTTTCTTCTATTGTTTGACAATAAGAAAAATGTGCTAGTATGATATTTACATGTAAAACAAATACAGAAATGTGCATTTTCCCCCGTTTTTAAATGCTTAGCTTTCTTGTATATGTTTTTTTCATTCAGCTTCTTCTGTAGAATATGCTCCCTTAATGTGAATTTCCCTTGGGATTAATAAAGTATCTATCTATCTATCTATCTATCTATCTATCTATCTATCTATCTATCTATCTATCTATCTATCTATCTATCTATCTAATTGCATCCAAATACTGACAGTTAGTGACGAGCAGTGCAGACACAGGGTCTTGAAATGATTTGTATGAACCTTGTAGAGACTTTAAGGCAGCCATTCTCCATGCCTTCAAGAAAACAACCTATGTTGGATTTTAAGCATCAACATTCAATTTCTAGTTTTAAAATCGTGTTTATAGGCCTCAAAATAGCTAGTGGTTTAAATATTTAATACTTCAGCTCCTTTGAAATAGTGGTTGTTACTTCAAAAGCAGTATTAGGCACAGCTTGTCTTTGGGAGCAGAACCAGTTCAGGTTTTGTAATATGGCCAACTTTCTAAAGGACACATTGGCACAGTGATACACTCCCAGTCCTAGCCAAGTCACATTCTATGTGGAGTTTCCATGTCCCCTCAATGTCCACTTTTCTCCCAATATCCCAGAGAACTCTTATGTCAAATGGATTAGCGCATACTGGATTGGCGCAGTATGAAGGAGTGTTCAGAATAACACCACCATCAGGGTTGGATTTAGCCAAAAATGCTCATATTTTAGCTTATTGGTAATTGCAATTCTTAATGACCTAGAATTATCCAGGCTCTGCTTTATTCTAAATGAAACTAACAGCCTCTGTGTTAAAAGTAATACAGAATCTGCTGAGAACATATGTTATGTAATTCTTTCTTTCATTTTCAAATTCACTAATTGTGTTCATAACAGGTTCAGATTTTTCTGATTTCTCTGAATTGTTACTTTTGGATCTCTCTTTGCTCTACTGGTATTTAAATGATATGAATGTCTATGTTGGTTCTACTGAAATTTGCAAATGATTTCACCCTAAACCCCTAAGCAGTCCTATACATTATTTAAAACATCGCAGGATGAATTCTACAGACCATTTGGTGAAGTCATTAGAGTTAAATAAAAAATAACATTTTCAGAATTATTTAGGTACCATGATCAAATTAATATTTTGCACATCAATGGTTTAGGTTACTTAATTAACCCCAGTCAAACATTTTTCAGTTTAATCATACAAATGTCATTATCCAACGTAACATGCAAATTCCTACCTTTTTCATAATAGTATAGTAGTTACTAAGATCCTACAAGTAAATATGTATTCAACATTTGGCAACCTGTAGCCACCAGCACTGTCCATCATTTACTAAGAACATTTCAAAACTAAGATCAAGAAGGTGACATTCAGCTGATAAACAATTACAAGCAAAGTTGAAGCAATTAATGTTCTTAGTCTCACCATGAGAGCTGCTCTTGCTGAATAGCCATCTCACTCTGGATTTACCTTCACATACCCTGTAGATGAAAAACATCAGTGTCAGTCTCTCTTCTGCAATCTTTACTCACAGTTTAGATATCATCATTCATTTACTGTTCTTCGTGTAGGGCAGTGCACTCTTCACAAATATGTCCTGCTCTGGAACAACACAAAGACCAAATTCTTAACCAGTAGGCCACAAATGAAGAGTTCAATTCATGTCAATGCTACTCTTCGTTAGTTTACTTTGTGTTGATCAAATTCTTTTCACTCTGATGACAGGACTCCTCTGTAATATAAAAAAGTATCCCCCATCACATTCTGAAGCCCCTCAGCAGTATTTATCAGTAACCCTACTTGACTTTTTAGTTGTCGTTAACTTACAGCATCTAGCAACACAAAACAGAAAACAAGTGTAAATTAACACAAAACCCCTGTGTGATCTGCAAGTAGTAAAACAATCCTGACAATTCTTAATCCAAAGGGCTGGGACTCTTGAAGAATCAACAAACCCTTAAGCCATAATATTCCAACATTACCAGAGACCTTCTTTCTCCAAATTACAGAAAGAAGATGATTTACTTGTTTGCAGGATATAATATTGTGTCGCTTCATTGCTTAACTGGTCAAATAATTCCACTTATATTCTGCATTTAATTTTAACTGTAAACATGAAGTAAAATCATCCTTTAGATATGTAACAACCTGAATTCATTAATGTAAATACTCTTAGTGTACAAAACAATCCAAATACACAGGTCTTATTACTCTTAAAAATCCCAGAATAAATTTACATTAGGAAAAATGCTTTATATTTTTTTTAATGCCAATATTAAAAAAAACATTTAAATCAAAACATAAATAATGAAATTGTGTACCCTTGTTGGTGCTGCTAGTGAGGGTGTTGGTATTGCCATTTGATAACTTAAACATTTTTGTGATTGTATGTTGAAATTTTCCTATGCTCCTTCTCTTCTCATTGTCCGGTAGAGGGGCTTGAAGACACTGACATTTTGAAAGACCCCCCTCACAATGTAGTCACGTTGGTGTTAGCCTGTGTCATCATGTGCCAGAGTGTGGATGGAGTAATTTTTTTCTATTTTTTTATAGGCCCAAATGACCTTTGTTTAATATATTTATGCTTTTTCATTGTTCAATGTTCAGGTTGATTAAGAATCCAATTTATTTTAAAGAGGCCGTATATTTTTATGCCACTATGTACTGCATTTATTGCATGGTGTTTTCTAGGTACGGCACCTACTAAAGTTTCTTGTGTTCTGTTGCATGTTTTGTTTTTAATTATATATGTAAATATGTACAGAACTTTACAGAGCTTTATTTAAGAATAAATTAAAAGGAAAATGAACAGGAAGAACTATATTTAATTGATTAAGCTATAAAATACTTAAACACTGCTCTGATCTTATGAATTTTTAAAAAGAGAGAGGAAAAATATAATAAAATAGACACATTTTTCTTATTTTCTGTTTTTTTTTTTACAGCTAGACATGGAGTAGCATGCAACTCTGCTTGGACAACAGTGATGGTCGTTTGGTAATGTCTCCTGTTATAATGGAGACCACCAAGTTCAATCATTGGACGACAAAGCTGGACACGCAGCAGTTTACGATACACATTGCAATTCAGCCACAGTGGTTGCCCTCAGGTTATAAGGATACTTAGTGGCTACTCGTACTAACAACTACATGAATAATTTTTGTTTCTTGTAATATATGTGCCACTGCAATCTGTAAGCATAAGTTATATTTTTTTTCCTACACAGATAATAAACACATAACTTGTTAGTGAAACAAAGCCTAAATAAGTAAAAGCCAGGTCTACACACTTCTTACAGGACAGTACAGTGAAAAATGTCTGGAAAACAATATGTGTTAACAAGTCAAACTAAAGCTTGCGGGGCTGAAGTTTCTGGAAAACAGCTTGAGATTGTAAAAAGTAAAGTGAGACTGAAACCAACACTTGATCCATCCCAAGTTAACAATTACAGGCCTGTCTCTCTCTTTTCCTTCCTTCCTTCCTTCCTTCCCAAAAATCTTCTAACCAGGTCTCTTCCTTCCTTGTACATAATTTACTGTTTGATACCAACCAGTCCAACTTCAAAAGGAACCACTCAACTGAGATGGCGCTACTGACGGTGGTCGACCAGCTATGACTTGCTGTAGCTACTAACATGTTATTAATCCTGATTCTGCTAGATTTCTCATCTGCCTTTGACATGGTCAACACACAACATCCTTCTCACCACCCTATCTGATCCTGGCATCACTGGGACTGCTCTCAGATGGTCTGAGGCCTACATCTCAGGGAGGTTCAACAGTGTGTCTTGGTGAGGAGATTTGTCAAAGGCACACTAGACATGCACTTATGTACCCCAAGGATCAGTGCTGGGTCCTCTACTTTTCTTTCTGTACACCACCTCGCTGGGCTCCATCATTCAGTCCCATGATATCTCTTAACAGTGCTATGCTGTACCTGCCATTCCCTCTGGAGGACAATACGATATCAGCTAGAGTCTCTGCATGTCTTACTGATATCTCAACCTGGACGAAGGACCACCATCTACAGCTCAACCTGGCAAAAACCAAGCTTCTTGTGATCCCGGCCAGCCAGTCTGTGCAGCTCCCCATCTCATACTAACTTGGCTCGCTGTCGCTAACACCTGCCAAGTCAGTACAGAACCTTGGGGTGGTGATTGGTGGGCAGCTATCTTTTTCTGACCACATTTCTACTGTTTCTCATTGATGCAGATTCACACTGTACAGCATCCACAAGATCAAACCATTTCTGATGGAATATGAAGCACATGTGGACCAGGCTCTAACACCGGTTGTACAGAGACCGAACAGCTCTTATCAGGGGGTCCGGTACCCCATACTCCCAGAGCACCCCCCACAGGATTCCCCGAGGGACACGGTCGAATGCCTATTCCAAGTCCACAAACCCCATGTAGACTGGTCAGGCAAACTCCCATGCACCCTCCAGGACTCTGCTAAGGGTGAAGAGCTGGTCCACTGTTCCACGACCAGGACGAAATCCACACTGTTCCTCCTGAATCCGAGGTTCGACTATCCGACGGACCCTCCTCTCCAGAACCTCCGAATAGACTTCTCCAGGGAGGCTGAGGAGTGTGATCCCTCTATAGTTGGAACACACCCTCCGGTCCCCCTTTTTAAAGAGGGGGACCACCACCCCGGTCTGCCAATCCAGAGGCACTGTCCCCGATGACCATGCGATGTTGCAGAGACGTGTCAACCAAGACAGTCCTACAACATCCAGAGCCTTAAGGAACTCCGGGCGTATCTCATCCACCCCCGGGGCCCTGCCACCAAGGAGTTTTTTGACCACCTCGGTGACTTCAGTCCCAGAGATGGGAGAGCCCACCTCAGAGTCCCCAGGCTCTGCTTCCTCATTGGAAGGCATGTTAATGGGGTTGAGGAGGTCTTCGAAGTACTCCTCCCACCTACACACAACGTCCCGAGTCTAGGTCAGCAGCGCACCATCCCCACCATATACGGTGTTGACACTGCACTGCTTCCCCCTCCTGAGACACCGGACGGTGGATCAGAATCTCCTCGAAGCCGTCCAAAAGTCGTTCTCCATGGCCTCTCCAAACTCCTCCTGCGCCCGAGTTTTTGCCTCAGCAACAACCGAAGCCGCGTTCCGCTTGGCCTGCTGGTACCTATCAGCTGCTTCCAGAGACCCACAGGACAAAAAAGTCCTATAGGCCTCCTTCTTCAGCCGTTCCCAGCAGACCCTCACAACACGTTTGGGCCTACCAGGTCTGACCGGCATCCTCCCCCACCATCGAAGCCAACTCACCACCAGGTGGTGATCAGTTGACAGCTCCGCCCCTCTCTTCACCCGAGTGATCATCGACCTGAGGCCTAGGGTGTCCTGGCGCCAAGTGCACATATGAACACCCTTATGCTTGAACATGGTGTTCGTTATGGACAATCCGTGACGAGCACAGAAGTCAAATAACAAAACACAGCTCGGGTTCAGATCGGGGGGGCCATTCCTCCCAATCACGCCCTTCCAGGTCTCACTGTCATTGCCCACGTGAGCATTGAAGTCTCCCAGCAAAACGAGGGAATCCCCAGAAGGTATGCCCTCTAGCACCCCCTCCAGAGACTCCAAAAAGGGTGGATACTCCAAACTGCTGTTTGGTGCATACGCACAAACAACAGTTAGGACCCTTCCCCCCACCCGAAGGCGGAGGGAGGCCACCCTCTCGTCCACCGGGGTAAACCCCAATGCACAGGCTCCAAGTCGGCGGGCAATAATAAACACACTGGCAAGACTAATATGGCTGCCTTCAGCAAGTATGCAAAGAAGGTTGTGATGGGGCATCTTGTTGCCATGACAGAGGCGTCAGCTTTCAAGAAAGTCTTGGCATACTTCACCATGATAAACAACAGTGGAGGAGGAACAGAAAGAGAACCACAATTGATTTTGAGGCCTTGTTGCACCTTGGCATTAAGATTCAGGCTTTGGAACATCAATTTTCAGTTCTTCCTTTTAATTAACAAGTTTAGAGAATAAAAACTAAAGAAACATTATTTGTATTACAGTCATCAAGGAAGATACAGAAATCACCAACCCAATACAATAAAAAAAAACCTGTAGCAAGCTATTGCTCCCAACCTGTACAAGTCAAAGGTGATACACAATACATGCTTCTAATTGAAGTTCTTTATCTTCCAGGCTCTTGATAAAGAAATTTAATGTCCATGTTGATTGTCCGACTTTTCTCTGGGTGGTTTAGAAAGGCCCCAGTTTATCTTTTGAGAATTAGTGGATTCATCTGCTCATTGACTTTAGCCCAACAATCAGGTCAGGTCAGGTTGGGGAGAATGCACTGGTACAGTGTGTTGCCGAACCCATACACAATTAAACAACTCAGGATCCCAGTTTGCAACCCTCCAGGCAGATGCACGGTCCAGTCCCACTCTCCAGAAATGACCCTCTATCTGCTGCAGCCAGGTGTTACGTGGGCGACCCCTTGGCCTGGTCCAGCCACTCTGGTCCCCAACGATGAGGAAATTACGAGCCGGATCACCAGGGAAATGCACCAAATGACCGTAGTGCCGTAACTGATGCTCCCTCACAATGCAGGTAATGTGCCTCATTTGGGACTCCATGAGCATCTGCTCAATCGACACAAAGTCAAACCAACAGTACCCAAAGATTTTCCAGAGAGACACAATACCAAAGGAGTCCAGTCTTCATCTCAGGTCACTGGATAGCGTCCATGTCTCACAACCATATAGCAAGACAGGAAGCACCAGGAATCTAAAGACTTGGACCTTCGTCCTTTTGCATAGTTATTGGGAACACCACACACCCCTTTCCAGCGACCTCATGACTCCCCATGCTCTCCCAATCCATCTACTGACTTCATTGGAAGAGTCACCAGAGATGTGAATGTCACTGCCAAGATACGTAAACATCTCAACAAGGTCAACACTCTTTCTGCAAACAGACACACTGCTGATGGCTGTGCCCAAGAGGTCATTAAAGGCCTGGATCTTGGTTTTTATCCGGGACACTCGCAAGCCCAGACACTTAGACTCCTCACTCAATCTCTCGAGCGCCCCGATCAGAGCCTCCATTGACTCTGCGAAGATCACAGCATCGTCAGCAAAGTCAATATCTGTGAATCTTTCTTCACCAACAGATACCCCACAGCTGCTGGACCCCACGACCTTGCCCAACACCCACTCGATACAAGCATTGAACAGAGTAGGAGCAAGAACACACCCCTGACGAACCCCAGAATCAACTGGGTAAAACACAGATGTTCTGCCTCCACTCTGCACAGCACTCATAGTACCATTGTACAGGCCAGCCATGATATCCAGCAACCTCGAGGGGATCCCGCGAACCCTCAGGATGTCCCACAGGGCAGCTCGATCAACTGAGTTGAACGCTTTGCGAAAATCGACAAAATATCTGCAAAGAAACAATATTCACGTTTGCGCTCCATGAGAACCCCCAGTGCCAGGATGCGGTCGATGGTAGACTTCTTAGGCATAAAACCAGACTGTTCCGGTCACTGGTAGGTGAGCAAGTGATCACGGATCCTATTGTGGATGACCCTAGCAAGGACCTTTCCCGGCACCGAGAGCAGTATTATCCCACTGTAGTTGCTGCAATCCAGGCGATCACCCTTCCTTTTCCAGAAAAGGATGACAAGTCCCGTTTTCCAGTCAGTTGGGATGATGCTAGTCTCCCAAATGGAAGCAAAGACTGCTTGCAATTCCAGGAGGACAGCCTTACCACCAGCCTGGAGAAGTTCACCTCGGATACCACAGATCCCTGCATCCTTTCCCCCACTCAGGTGGTTCACCATTTGTGCAAACTCAATTAGATTGGGTGGTTCACAGCTAATAGGAGAATCAGCCTCAAGAACAGTGGACCCAGAGATATCCAATGTCCTAGCCAGAGGATCAGCTTTGAACAGCTGCTCAAAGTAGCCAGCCCAGCGGGTCACAACAATGGCTCAAGCTAAAAAGACAATGAAACAGACTCATGGCATGGAGTTGCAGCCTTTTCCTTTGCACCCAGCATGTAGCAAGATAATGTATGATGACCCAAAGCAAGTTCTTTAGGCAATTGAGACAGACCACTTGCATATTTTCACTGTAATGACATTGTCCCTGATCTCTTCCCCATAAATCACCTCAACCTCTTCATCTCCTCTAAGACATGATTCCAGTAATGGTTATTCAGCATCTATTCAACATGATAGACTTCAAAGATTTTAACAACTTCAAAGATTTTAACAACTTCAAAGATGACAACTGAAGTCTCATGACAATTTTCCCAAGGCTCCAAAGGCGTCAGACTCAAGCTGATGCTCTGGCATTATTGTTACCTTCTATTTATAATGTTGATGATGCTATTATTTTGCATTGGCAATTGTAAGGCTATGCTCATTTTTCCTGACATACATGTTATTTGGTGGTAGCAGGGTTGGTTTCCTTCTAATTCCTCAAACTGCCAACCTTATTGTAGTGCCACCTGTTTGCTCAGGAATGCAGGCAGCAGTTTGCTTTTCTCTCTGTTGGGGTGTTGCAAGTGGTCCCTGCACTTTCATACTGATGGGTGAACCTTCAGGAGTTACTCGCTATGACACTTTCATGCACATGTGTGCCTTGTCTGTTCTTGGCTATTATTATTTTATTGTTGTGCTATGTATTATTATTGTATTGAACAGTTTTCTGGCTGTCACCATTCTAGACTTGACTTTCCATAGTGCTTATTATATGTTCCCCAAAGACATCAGGCAGAGTAGTGTATCTTACTTGGATCATTCTTGCATGTATATTTTGCTGATTTGTTTGGGGTTACACATGGGCTGATTTTTAGGTGAGAAAGCTGTGCGTGATGTTTGGTGGTTGTACTTTCAGATGGGAGGATATGGTATCATATTCAGGTCAGGCTTTCAATTTTTACTCTATAATTTTCTTTCAGTGTCTTATTTCACATGTGCTTTTTTAGTCTTATAATGGATAACCTTACCAATACCTCCAGGAACATTTATTCTCTTGGTTTATTAAGACATTGGGAATCCTTGATTACTTTTGTAGAAAAACAAAATGTAACCTTGTTACAAGCTTACAGGCTATTAGCTAAGGAAGTGCCTTTATTTGGAAATATGTGCTCTTTTGTAGTTACTTCTTGATCATCTTCTGCAAGTTCTCTAACGTCTTGTGCAATGTCACCTACACTTCAAAACACTGGTATTAATTATTTTAGCATATTTGGCTACTTGGTAGGATTAAAATTGTTCACATTCTGATGACTGCTTGCCTATGTACTGCTCTTGCCAAATCTAACCAACCAAATTTTAAATTTCAAAGACTTTGAACTCTACTAACATTAGCTCTGCTCTTTAGTATGTTACTGGTGCATGACATCAGGTCGAAAGACACCTGTGCTACTGTCCAGGCTGGTACTCCTACATTGTTGTGTTTCTAAATGAGGCCCTTCAAATCAGTGGCTTCTCCATTTCCTTTTAATCCTGGGCCCATCAAGTTATTAGCATACTTAGAGGCACATTATTGGTTTGGTTCAAGACACTCCACTGACTGTAGCTCAGAGTCTTTAATGTCTGCTCTCCTTTCTTCTTTTAGTTTCAACTAAGGTCATTTCTTAAGACATTTAATGCTCCATTACCTTTTCCTATTCTTTACACCCCCAAAAGCATTATTCTGTGGGACTGACCACTAACTCCTGTTGTCACTTTTTTTTCTAAATACAGCTGGATTTTGTCTCCAACTCCTTTGTTTTCCCACATGTTTGTTCTTACTGGTCCCAACTCTTGTGCTCTTTTTTTTTTAGATCTTCTGTCTTTTCTTATTTTATATTTTTTGCCTTCTTGGACCCCTCCTGGACCCCTCCTTTCTCCTCTTTACAGTGGAGACTTTGGTTGCACTGGTCTCTTGCTGGAAACTCTCAGAGTCTCTCTTTTCTAATCTCTGAACGTTGTCTTTCTTATATAACCTGGTTCAGTATTAATAACTGAATATCTTTTAAAAAAAGTCAGCTTTGATTATTTCAGTTCTTGTATTTTGATTAGAGCAATAAACATTGATCACAAAAAGAAAAGAAATCTGAAGAAATCACTATCATCATCTGCTTTCCAATGGGCTTCTTTTGCTGATTCCTCATAGACTGTGTAAGCAATCAACATAAATAATAAACAAGCTAATTGCAATCCTTTCTTTTTTTGTAGTCTATTTTTGTTTGAAAACAGTAAAAAAGCATATTACAAATGGTAAATATTACAGAAGGCAGTTTGAAGTAAAAGATTAAACCTGTAAGAAACACCCAACCTCCTACCCTCATGCATGATATTTTCTGAAAAAAAATTGAGAAATGAAAACCCACAACTTATCTACTCTAAAGTAAAATAAGAAAAAGCTACACTATGGAAAACAATACATAATATTCAATGATCACCTCATAACCACCTCCAGGTTCTATAGTGAAAATACAAAAACATCAAGCAGAGATGGGGGTTATGGGGGGTGGGGAGTTAGATTGGTCTTAATGAACATAAAGGACCATATAAGATATACATTCAGCCACCTCCATAAGTAAAAAGCAGTAAGATGCCAAGAATTATGTTAGTTTTTTTGTTTATTTAATCTTTTTGTTATTTTTAAATATTATGTTGTATATTATGTTGTTAATTCTGTTCTTTGTTAGTTTGTATTCTGTGTATTGATTATTGTTTGTTTTATTCTGCTGTTATTAGGTTTCTTTTTTATTATCTGCCCTGTCTCCTGTATGTAGAGCCCAAGGAGGCAGGGCCACCCATGTATGCAGTTAGAGTGATATCTCAGCAATCATCTCACTTCAGCTCTGGCATTGTTTCTTTGTGATTAATGATTTTGGCATGTGATTATTGTGTCTGTTGAGTTCACTAACTTCAACCCTTACTTTATTTTAACATACCATAACTGGATTCTGTATTTGAACTTGTTTCCTTAATTTGTGTCTTTTGTGCTGCTTCCACTTTGTTTTATCTTTTCTTTTTCGTTAAATGAATTTTGAAATATTCAAGGAGCTTTGTTTTCATTTGGTCATGGTTTTTTATGTTTTTCCCCCCCCTCTCCTCTTGGTATCTATGCGGATTTTGAGATTATTGGAACTTTAAAAGCTCAGCCCTGTTTTGGGCCTGTGTAGGCTTGAAAGCCTTCCTTCTGAGTTTGGAGCTAGGGAGTTCACACCAGAACTAAAGGAAGGTCTGGCCTTTTGTGTGGATTCTTTAAGCCTTTTCCATATTTCGTACTTCACTGTGGCAGGAGATTGCAACAATGGGTCACCTCTCATGTACTTGTTTTACAACTGTGGATTGACTTCAGATGGACATGGATTTAGGTGTAGGTGTTTTATTTTTAGCCACTGAAAACTCAAAATGTATGCTTTTATAAAAAATATCAACCACTGATGTGTCTTAATGTGTTCAGGAGATCTCCATCTTGAAGCTAAACGTGGCCCAGCTTGTACAATGGCCAGGGCAAACTCGTTTGGTAAGAGGTAGATTGGACATGTCTATAAAACAAAAATTTGGGGACAAAACTACTAGTTAACAATACAATACAAAGAATAGCAAATAGAGGACCAGAAGGAAAACTGGTCAGATAATACCAAAACATGGTTGGCTGGTTGACACTGAGGAAGAATGGCACATTTCAGTGGATTTTATAACCAAACATTATTTCAAACTTAGAAAAAGAGGAAGATCTATAGGTGCATTGACCACATAAAAGAGGCTATCATCCACATACACAAATGTATAGAGGTGAAAGGTTCTAATAGAGATTGGTAACACAGGGCTCAGAGAAGACTACTATAGGCGGGAGTTCCAAAGACAGTGCAAATAATAAGGGTGACCATGGGCAGTCCCATCTAGACTGTTAATGATGATGGATATAATGTTTTAATCATACCAACTAATATTGACCCAAATTCCACACGCAGAAGCATGAATATTCTACATACAGGCCCAACTTAAGCAATGAATACATTTTTGGCATCTAATGTTAAAACAGAAGAAAGAGAGGAGAGAGAAGATAAAACATCAATAATTTGGAGAAGCACATTATCAGAAACCAAAAAGGACTTTAAAAAGCCAGTCTAGATAGGGTGGATTTAATTAGCCATGAATACAGGGTGGTCCAGATCTAATTATGGAGATCCAGATCATCTGGATGACTTTGATTTATGCGGGGATGATTCCAGTTTGGCACAAAGACGATTCTTCATGTCTTCAGTTCACACACTTCTCGATGGTCCGAGATTTTTCCCTTTAAAACTGACATCCCTCTGGCTTATCCTATTAGGGTCTTGCAGCCTGAAGAGATGTCAACCAACAGGCGCAGTGACCCTTCAGACCAGCTTGCGTCTCCACTGCCCATTCTATGGTGATCCATGGGACATTGCCGAGCCTTCACCCCTTCGACTCCCACTGCCTTCCCGGACTCGCATGGGGAGTCCTCTGGTGTATTGTGGTTACAACCTTCAGGCCCCTCTTGAGGGCTGGCTACAGGATCCTTTCCATGGGGCTCTATTCCAGTCCGTCTGCTTTCTTTCCATTGCACTCCTGCTCTTCTCTCTCCTGTCTTTCAACCTCTTCATCTTTCTTTTTCTTTCAGATCTCTTTTCTGTCTCTCTGTTTCTCCCTTTCTGCCCCGTGCTGGCTCCTTTGTTCTCTGCTTCCCCATTGGGCACATGTGCAAGGATCTGCTCCCTCCATGGCATCATTGAGGTGCTGGACTGATCCGCCCACCTCTGCATGTGAATGTGGCGTGGCCTCCCAATTAACCGCAGAGTGAAACGCACTGACACACACCCACACTTGATTGGAGACTGCACCTTCTCGAGGTGTGATTATTTATTTAAAATTGGCCATTAATTTCCTAACCAAGAACCCACTATACTGGAGTGCAATCAAAATCTGTAATAGGCGTGTCACATGAGGCAGGGTAAGGAGATTAATTCACAACTGCTTTATGAGAATAAAAATAGGGAATGCACTCTGGTACAGAGGTTCAATAAACATAAACTGTCTAAATAACTGCAGAGTTCATAAAGGGCCAAACAAGACAGAATAATATGATTCACTAAAGGCAGCAGTGAATGATAAATACTGTATATGGATCTACTGTCATACAGTATTTACATAAATAGCATTACATACTTGAACAAAAGCCTATTCATAACTTCAGGAAAGGACTTGCTCTGAAAAGGATTAAGTCCACATACAGAACAGAAGGCAATCTCATTATCATCTATAATCAAAAATAACACCAGTTTCATGTGTCCAATCAATTATTACATCCAAACTAAAACTAACATCGAGCCCAAATTGGAGTGCTTGCTATTACATCTCATGCCACATTCTTTGCCCTCAGATATGACTCTTGGTTTTCTGAAATGCCATCCTTGTGACTATGAAGACAAACTGGCAGACCTACCAGCTACTGAGTTCAAGTCCTGGACATTCCGCAAAGCAATTGTCAGTTCATCCATACCCCAGAGAAAAAAAATGAAGACAAAAATGTAACATTACAGCTTCCTAACTCAGCTCCGCCATAGCTGAGCAATAAATGAGGCAGAATGCTCACCGCATAACAAAGGAAGGAACTCTCAGACAAAATAACAAAACACAGTCAACTACGTTCAACAGTTTCCCAAACTCTTGAAACCTGGGTATGCGCAGTATAATGGACTTTAAACATTTTACTATTCACTCCCCCATATCCTACAGTACTTCCACCAAGATAAACAAGCTAATATCAATCCATATAAAAATAATAAACTTAGAATGTTTAAACTGTGAGAAATGATCGAATGTGATCAACGCCATCTGTAAACGTACCCGGCCAAGACGAGAGCAAAGTGCTACACCGCCCCCCATTTAACCCACCATTATTCAGAGATTAACATTTAAGTTAAGAAACCCAATCTCTTATTGAAAATAAAATGCGAAAATAACCTCTAGCGATACAAATACTACAAACAAAGGACTGTGCGAGCAAATTGTGCAGCCAAACACACTGACCGGTTTATAAGGGCAAAATTCCAGATGAAACATAATCATCTAGAAAATTATGAGGACAACTGAAGTGATTCCAAAGTGTACTGAGAAGAACCACACATTAGT
Source organism: Polypterus senegalus (assembly GCF_016835505.1). Classification (NCBI taxonomy): domain Eukaryota; kingdom Metazoa; phylum Chordata; class Cladistia; order Polypteriformes; family Polypteridae; genus Polypterus; species Polypterus senegalus. The sequence continues at coordinate 10,511 of NW_024386220.1, read as the reverse complement.
TTTAATTGTGCGGGCACATTAGAATTACTTACAACTGTACCACTTTGGCCTTTTAAATCAACCCCTATAAAATAACCTGGATCCCTTCCAGTAAGTTTTTAATACTCATTGTCTGTCAGGCTGATAAGAGAAAATAGGAAATAAAAAGAAATATTACATTTAGAATTGCCTCGCATAATGTGTATTTCTGCTGAAGCCAAGAATGGCACCCACTTCCTAAAACAGTGGCTAATAAAACTGGGGTCATCATTTTCAGTTCCTTCTGGTAAGACAGTCATCATTACCCGAAGACCACAAATTCCCTTTCCTTGCGACTTCAGATTGCCATCTTGGAAGGAAGAGACTTTTAGAACTGACACTTTATTTGCCATATTTTCTTTTTTTATTAATTTTATTGTAATCATTCCATACAAATCGATCAATTTTTACAAAAAATAGGATTGAGAACAAGTCGACCCTCACCCCTAATTTGCCATATTTTCAATTTTCAACTGATTAATATCAGCTCTTCCTTTAGTTAACATAGATTCCTTTATATTATTTAGAGCACAAGTTGCTGCTGCATTCCCGGGGATTCAAGGTGAGGAATGCATTGGGGGAGCCAAAGGCTTCTGAATGGGGATGATCTCTACACATCTGAAAAAAGAGCACTTCATCCAGAATCTCCAGTTGTACTGATGCTGTAGGGTGGACAAATAGAAAATTAATTTCATGGAATTCATGTGAAGGCACGGAATGTTCCTCCTTGAGACTTTTTGTTGAGATGGCAAATGATGGCCACCTTCTCTTTCACTGATTTATTTTCTTTGCCAGCAGTGATTTTGCTGGGTTGCAACTTTTCAATTGCCTTTTCTCACCAAGCTCAGTTCCATGGGGGCTTGTGCCCCTTGCTGGATAAAATACACTATGTGCTGTCTGTAATATGTTTTGTTCTTTTATTTTGCCTTATACAATTTCTTGTATTAGGAATTTGTTAGTTTTCGCATAAACCCTGGGGGTCAGCCATTGTACAGCACCCTGGAGCAAATGCAGGTTAAGGGCCTCGCTCAAGGGCACCAGCACAGTAGGATCCCCTTTGGTAGTAACAGACCCCTAGCCTCAGAGCCGCCACCACCACCACCACCCATGGTGCTGCACTCGCTGTCTGCTGCTGGTATTACACTCCGGTCACCATGTAGATACATGCAAGTAAAAGTTACATTGTAATACGTAAAGACAATGAACATAAAATTCAGTATCTTGTTATTTACCAGCTTGTCTTTAAAATATATGCTATGAATGTTTAAATGTATTTTCCCCTATAGTAAAAGCAACCAAGATAAAGGATGTTAGTTTACCTTCATCACTCAAACTTAAAGTTTATTATTACAAAGAATAATTCAGTTAAAGAGAAAAAATAATAGCAAGTATTTATCAACCATATAAGCAATTTTTAAAAATATACGTCTACCATTCTGTAAATCACAGATTTTCTTATGTCAAGATTGCAAACAGTTGGATTTTTAAAACACAGAAAAATACTGCAGCTATAGAAAAGTTTTGCCTGACATTTAGCATAAAATGCTTTCTTACTTACTAATTACGAATTTATTAAAACAAAAAATAAATCCCTGATATAAGACAATCCATATAAATAGATAGATAGATAGATAGATAGATAGATAGATAGATAGATAGATAGATAGATAGATAGATAGAACTTTATTCATCTCCAGGGGGAAATTCACATAATCCAGCAGCAGTGATACTGCTTGATACTTGATACAAAAAACAATATTAAATTAAAGAGTAATAAAAATGCATGTAAAAACAGACAATAACTGAGTAATGTTAGCATTTACTCTGCCGGGTGGAATTGAAGAGTCGCATAGTGTGGGGGAGGAACGATCTCCTCAGTCTGTCAGTGGAGCCAGACAGCGACAAAAGTCTGTGACTGAAGCTACTCCTATGCCTGGAAATGACACTGTTCAGTGGATGCAGTGGATTCTTCATGATTGACAGAAGTTTGCTTAATGCCCGTCGCTCTGCCACAGATGTTAAACTGTCCAACTTTACTCCTACAATAGAGCCTGCCTTCTTAACAAGTTTGTCCAGGCGTGAGGCGTCTTTCATCTTTATGCTGCCACCCCAGCACACCACCGCGTAGAAGAGGGCACTCGCCACAACCATTTGGTAGAACATCTGCAGCATCTTATTGCAGATGTTGAAGGACGCCAGGACGCCAACCTTCTAAGAAAGTATAGTTGGCTCTGACCTTTCTTACACAGTGCATCAGTATTGGCAGTTCAGTCCAATTTGTCATCCAGCTGCACTCCCAGGTATTAATAGGTCTGTACTCTCTGTACACAGTCTCCTCTGATGATCACGGGGTCCATGAGGGGCCTGGGCCTCCTAAAATCCACCACCAATTCTATAACCCTGAGTACAAGCAGAAGTTAGCGATGGAAGTGAAGTCATAAAGAAGATGGCAAGGGGGAGCAGGAGAACAAGGAAATGAAAAGGTGGGTGACATCACAGGCTTTTAGGTATACGTTTTTTTTTTCCTATATTTTAAAAAATTCCAAATGCTTAGAAACAATTATGTAATGCAGTTACAGACATGTTGGCCCACTTTAAATCAGAAGTTACATATACAGGAGATGACACAATCCATGGTGTTAAACGTACTGCACACTAAAAGATTCCTCTTTTCTCCTCACACAACCCACAAAATGAGTGCTTAGGCATCCTTCTAACATTTCACAAGTCCAGTATTTTATATTTATCCACACTCATTTATCAATACGACATTCAAAACAAAGCCATTTGAATGACAAAGGCACTAAGAAAATGAAAAGCAAGGACTTCAAATTACTGGACAAAGATGCAAGAGAGGCTGAAGGTCCTACTAAATTTGGCAGAGCAAATTGTAACAAAGAGGAATTTTGCTGCAACAGCACCATCTAGTGTGGATCTGAATTTGCAGGCACTTTACCTGAGGTAGTTTCTGTCACATCTTAATCCTAACATCTTACTAGTTGTTATTAACTTTTGCGATGAAGATACCTGAAAAAGATGGTCTTTTTTCACATATGTGTTATTGAATCATTTCATGAATATAAAGTATATCTTCATGGCTTTCTTATGGCACTGCTTTCTTTGTGTCTGAAATACTGGTAAATTTTTTTGTTTTGGAAGCAATCAAATCCCCCAACAGCACATTAGTCTTTATTATCTAAAAATTCTCCAAAAACCACACCCAGTTTCCCATTTTCATTCCTTTCACTTAGTCTGGACCTGTTTTCAGAGATCTACTTGAATGAAATTTCAATCTTCTGTCTATAGTACTAGGGTGTTGTACCATGTTAGCCATTATGAATGTGCTGAGAAGTCAAGCAGAATGACACCTTTAATTGGCTAAATAAAAAGATTACAATATGCAAGCCAATCTCTAAATGCAGCTAACCATTTACAGCAAGAATTTAGAATTAAAACCACCCTGTGTATATAACTTAGGAATATTTATATGTGTATATTGTAATGTGGGGTCACTGACTTGCACAAGAGATAAGGAGGTGAGTCCAGGTTTCCAAAAAAGTCATCTTTATTGTTGTCAAGCCAGGAACAATCAAAGGTCTTTTCAGAATTGGAGCTCTCACTTCAGCGTACACAAACACAGCAAGCCAGCAGTGCCGCTGACATCATCCTGCATTAGCTCCCTTCCTCGGAGAGAAGACAGAAACTGAGCACAAGGCCAGGCCCACGGTCGGTTTTAAATGTTTAGCACACCAACCTACGGCCGACAGACGCGTTACACAGCGAGCCTGCGAACTTGCTGCTGACCTGACAATTGATAACAAACTCCTTGGGGTTTTAGCGGAGTTTATAGCACACAGTGCAGTTATGGGGGTCTCTCTCTCTCTATTAATATACGAGGGGCAGTGAATTGTGATATAGAGGGAAAGGGAGAGATCAGATGAGGTGGGGAGGGGAGCGCAGCACGTCTGTAGACCAGTCACAACAGGTCTGGGTTGGTTTCGGCGAGCAGTATTGTTTTAATTACCATTTCAGTTACACGTATGTCATTCAATGTGCTAACATCAAGTTCTTGGGCAAACTGGGGACTCGTAAGCACTCTGAGGCTGATTTCCCCAATTTGCACATGGCCTCATTGCGCTGAATGACTGTGCGCACGTCTAACTGAAATGGTAATTAAAACAATGCTACACGCCGAAACCAATCCAGACCTGTTGTGACTGGTCTACAGACGTGCTGCGCTCCCCTCCACGACAATGTGTGTCTCATCCGATCTCTCCCTCTCCCGCTATATCTCAATTCCGGGAACATTTTGACGGCCCCTCGGATATGTAAGAGACGAATGAATATTCTATTTCTTGTCCCTCTGACTACAGATTACTCTCAGTGATCTGCCTTGATGTAAGTGAGGCATGGAGGGCACACCGTTTAAATTAAACCCACTTGTATGTAACGCAACGTGCTCTATTTAACGTGCGGCGCCGTACGCTTAGAAAAGTAAAGCAAAGAAAATGAACTCATCTTTAAATCGGAAAACAACTGCAGTTTAACAAGAAGAGGTTAAGTTTAAACAAGAAACATTTTTCCTTTATTCTGCGTGTATAACTTTTCTTTATTCTTGTGTGATCTGAATTTTCAATAAACCTTTTTAAGACAAACTCTTTTTCATTCTCTGTTAAATTAATTGTTATGTTAAATGAACATGACTCATGCCAATAATGGATAATATTTTAACAATTGTTTTATAAACTTTTTTTTAAAATGCATCTCACTGAGTTACTTAATTACAACCTCTTTAGGCTGTCAATTACACTTGTTCCAGTATCATTTTATAGTTCATGTTCAAAGTAATTAATAAGAAATAAACAGGTTTGCTTATACCAAAACTAGTTTTACTTGGTAAAAACAATACAAACCAACAAAAATACAAAAGATTCTTATTCAAACGCTGAAATGTACAACAGTTGTTACAAGAACACTGCTACTTTGGCTGTGCAAGAATGCTATGACCTAAATATGAACACAAAATACACCTTGGATAGAGTGTTATATTATAAAATACATTTATTTATATTTATGTAACTGTATATATTATAGAATAAATGTTTTATATATATATATATGTATATATATATATATATATATATATATATATATATATATATATATATATATATATATATATAATTTTCAAACAACCAAATTCGGCAGCTGCATTGTATTGTACAGTATTCGGGTGTATTATTTACTTGTCTGTATTAATAGTATTTATCTGGTTGAGCAATGTTATCATAACGCTAATGAACAGCAATGCCAAAAGTTGTTGACCCGTAACGAAAGTACATAAACGTACCTGTACTAAGCGAGCAAATCTGGACAATTTAACTAGCCATTTACTGACTTGTGACGGTAGTTAGTGAGCATAGTTTGATAAAATATTAAATGAAAATAGATGGGGAAAACGCAAAACGGGGTAATGTTAGTCTGTGTTTTAAACGAATATCTAAATATTTCTCGTGTGTGTGTTTTTTTTACATTTATTTCACTAACCTTTTGCTCTTAACCGGCGACATTCACACCCACAACCTGTTGCTGCTTTGAAAGTCACGTGACTTTGCCGCCAAGTTCTTCAATCTCTCTGTGCGTATTCATTTCCGGTGAGGACTACTGTAAATTAAACTATTTTGATTTCTACCTAAATGACTGAAATTAGTATATCACCCTCTGAGGGAGGTCCATACACATTTTTAGTAAAGGATGAAAAATCTAAAATAACATTATACTCATAATCACTGACCTTGAAATAGTCTAATAATAAATACCCTGCATGCTTAATGTTTGAATTGTGTCATTTTTAACCTTCGACTAAGACCATCGGTAAAGAATTAAGCATCAAAAATATTACCATATTTGTGATCAGCTACTTTGAAATAGCATAAAATAACACTCCACGTGCCTACCATATATTATGACTCGGCATTTTTTCAAAGTATTGTGAAGAACTTTGACCACTCGTATCCCACTCGAACATGAACCACTGGGGAAGGCTGATGTGGCATGCACAACTTCAGTTCCTACTGATCACTTTTGCTGAAGACACCTATTGGTTTTCTCTTTATAATAAGAGTTTAATTTCCTCCGCAAAATAATGGTGAAGAAACGGCGTAATTATGAGGGCTTTTCGGATCTGAACAGCCAAAAATAGAGAGTTAAACAAAAAGGTATGCAGAGGTTTCTTGTACCTGTGATTTCAAAGCGAACACAACAAGTAATAACATTAACAGGTGTCATAAAGGTCTCTTTTTCCATATTTACAAACTTCAGATAATCAGAATCAGAATTCACTTTATTGGTCAGATACACTAATGTGTACCACAGTAGTAATCTGTCTTGATAGCATGGGTGCAACATACAAGGACAATATAGAATGCAAAGGATAAAGATAAATTGTAAAATGATAAAACATGATACAGCTTACAAGGGCAATGCAAAAAAAATAGAGACTGTAGGATTAAAATGCCCAGGCTCGCTAGTGTGCTGGTAAACATAGATACTGAGTAGAAGCTCAGACTGGATAATAACAAAAACTGCCCGTGGAAATAATAACTGTTGAGGTGACGAGTTGTTTTACCTTTCACTGCACGACGATATTTGTCGGAGTGAAGTCTCTGAGCAAGTGATGCCCTGGGTGAGTCAGATCAGCAATGATCTCTGTGGCCCCCTTCCTTACCCTGAACTCATATAGGACTTCAATGTGTGGTAAGTTACAGCCAATAATTATTTGACATGCTTTGATGAGGTGTTGCAGATTGGCATTAGCCTGAACAGAGGCAGCACTGAACCAGGCTGTTACAGACAATGTCAGAATGGACTCGATGGCTGTGCAGTTCTCTTTCAAAGCAACTGATTTAACTGATTACTTTTACATTTATTTGCTTAGCAGATGCTTTCATCCAAATTGACTTACAAAAGAGGTAAGCAATCGTGTAACTTTAGGATAGGCTTATACAATTACAGTCATAGACTATAATCAAAAAATAATGAACAAAATTAACCAATAATATAAAGTATCACAGAGCAAAGTTTATTTTTTTGATTAGCCAGATTGGGATCAGCAGAACTGTTTGATGTTTTTTTCTTGTAATTTTAAACCTGTTTAAAGCCTCTCCAGACTGATGCGCTGTCATTTGCAGACAAAGGTTTATGCTGTTTATCCGACTACTTTCTTTTCGCACGTTTGATTTCTTTCTTTCTCCAAGATATGCTTGGCTTTCCTGTATTCCTCACAAATGCCAGATCTGAAAGCACACTCTTTATTCTGGTGCAGATGTTGCGCTCTGGGGTGAAGTAAGGCTTATCATTGCTAAACTTCACAACTGAAATTCTTCAATATATGAAGTTACAGCATCAGCGTATGTGTGTATGTTGGAGGTGGCAGTTTTGAAGGCACTCCAGTCTGTAAAGGCAAAGCAGTCCTGAAGCTCCTCTATTGCCTTGCTGGTCTGTTTTCTAAATATTCTTTTTACTAACTTTACAGTTTTTACTTTTTGTTTGTAAGCAGGAATATTGTGAATCATAGAATGGTCAGAATTACCAAGGGGGTCATGGGAGAAGAAATGATAAGCATCCTTAAAACCTGCATAGCAGTGATCTACAACATTTCCATCTCTGGTAGAACATTTTATTTGCTCTTGTTATTTAGGAAGGACCTGGTTAAAATCATCCAAAATACCGATTTGCAAATCTGGGTGATCTTTTTCAATCTCAGTGATTATATCAGAGAGTCTCCACTGCAGTTCGTGAGCATTAGCAAGAGTAAATGTAAACACCAGCTAGAATTACTGAGGAAAACATTTAGGTTAAATATAACGGCCTACAGTTTATAATAACCAATTCTACGTCAGGAGAGCATGATTTGAAAGGAATTGTCACATCGTTACTCCAACCTTGACTAATGCAGAAACACACTCCCTTCACCGTGTTTTGTTGAAAAGTTGGGTAATGTTGTCCGCTCCATACGCGTCAAGTCAGGTAACCTCTTCCCATGTACAAGTTATATGACTTTGCAAAGTGATGAATTTAACACCAAAAGACAGACAAAGACAGAGCACCAAACTAGTGTGGCTGCCATCCTAGTTGCCATCAGAAAAAGTCAAACAAATTATAAGGTCTGCTTAGGTTTTTCTGTTTATCCTGTCAGTAATTGTCTGACATGAACTGGTAGTTTTTGCAAAGTACAGCAAATCAGTATTGAAGGGCTGCTGAATAACACGCATTTTATTGATTACCATACATTAATGTATTTTTATAGACATTGTGGAAGCTGTTATTGCACTGTGTGTCTTTGTGCTTTGCTGAAGGCAAGCATAATAAAATAATTCCATTGTCTTAGTGATATTATGGCAATGAAAGAACTACACAAAATTAAAGCAAAACTAACAGGCATGCACAGTGCATTTTATGTATGATATTTTCTCTAACCATCCATTCTCAGACCTTCTTAATTATGCAGGCAGCTTTGAGCAGAAGGAAGAAGTCACACACACACATTTACAAGGGGGCAGCTTACTTGATACACATGCCTTTGCTATACAGGAGGATATAGTATTCATTAAAACCCACACAGAGACCTAAAGTATGAGCCAACTCCACTCACACTGTGACAAAGATGGGACTGAGATCCAGCCTTCAGAGCTGTGAGGGATTAATGCTAAAGATTGTGCCACCAAATCACCCCATGCTGATTACTTTAAAACAGGCTTGACAAGAACAGACCATTCAGCCCAACAAAGCTCAACAGTCCAATCCACTTAATTCTTCTAAAAAAAACATCAAGCCTAGTTTTTGCATCCTACGAGCAATTAAGCTTCAAATTTAATTTCTCATCAACACAACCTTTCCACTACTTTGAAGCTAGAAACTTTGCTAAACAGAACCTACCCACTTTCCATCACCAACCAGCTATTCCTATTCCAGAAGAACTATAGATCAGTCTTGAAAACTCAGATAGCATCCCTACAATTTATAAAAACATTTAAAGTTCCCTCCTTTCAAAAATCCCAGGGCACAATGAAAAGGAAAAGGAAAAGATCTTTCACTTAACATTTCAGAAAAGGAGTGGAAGGCAGCCATTCATAGAATACACTGATGCTCCATATGTACAAAGCATTCAGTTATTCAACTTAAAATCTTCTATTGATCACATTTATTTTGGTTAAAACTATTCAGAATGTTTCCAGGGCATGATTCAACCTGTGACCATTGCAATGTAGTTCCAGCTTCACTGGGTCACATGTTTTGGGTGTACACCACATTAACATTGTTTTGGACAAACACCTTTAAATGCTTTTCAGACAGCCTTGGTGTCACAATCACTCCTAATCCATTAACAGCTCTGTTTGGTGTTCTCCCAGAAGGGCTTAAAGTGGAGAAGGACAAACAAATCGTAATTGCCTTTACCTCACTACTAGCATGTAGACTTATCTTGCTCAACTGGAAGAATCCCAACCCACCGCCTTTAAGTCAGGTGGTAACCGACGTTCTATACTATATGAAACTGGAAAAAATCAAATTATCAATCAGAGGATCTCTTCAAAACATTATTAAAAATTTGGCAGGATCAAATCAGTAACATTTTAGAATAAGCTTCTATGCTAGAGAAAAAGATAATCTTCACTTCTTGCTGCTTTAAAGATTTGCTTTGTTGGCTGGCTGTCCTCTCTTTCTTTCGAGTGGGGTGTTGCTTTTTGGTTTTGTTAAGTTTATTTGATCAAATGGATTGCTATTTGCTTTTAAATAAAATCAATAAAAGTCTAGTGTTTAAAGTCCCTATAGTTCTACTGTCTACCACTCTACTTGGTCGCTTCTTCCAAGTGTCTATGGTCCTCTATGGAAAGAAAAATCTCCTAATGTTTGTGCAAAATTTATCCTTAACAAGTTTTCAACGGTGCCCCTTGTTCTTGATTAGCTCATTTTGGAATAACAGTCTCAATCCACTGTACTAATTCACTTCATAAGTTTAAAATACTTCAAACATTTATCCTCTTAATCTTCTCTTGCTTAAACTGAAAAAAATTGACCTGTATCCTTCAGGGATGCTCTGATCAATTGGTCGCCGATCTAAATCGTCCGATTTCACTAAAAAAGACTCGATCGGTGATCAGTAAATTGGACAATCACAAAAGCCAATCTTTTCAGCCCCTGCTTTCCCAAGGTAAATGGTAAATTAGTTGTAGGGCTCCTTTATACAAAGGTAATGCTGTAATTGAACCAGAATGTGTCTTCTTCGTCCTGTTGTTTTTTTTTTGTGGCAGACTTCCTGCAGTGTAAACAAAAAGCAGCAGTGAAAGCTTGTTTAATCAGAGAGCTTAGCCTCTACAATTAAAGAAAGTGGAGTAATAAACTGAGAAAAAGGAATCAGAGAAGTCATCCTGTGTAATTTAACAAATGGTAAGAAAAGCTACTTGAATTCAGACCTTTATATTTTGTTCTTTAAT
>NW_024386219.1:315000-386000 GCF_016835505.1 Polypterus senegalus | reverse complement strand
TAATGTACGAAAGTGTATTTTCCTATGACTGATAAGATTGTTAATATACAAAATCTTGCTGTGCTGGATAATGCTTTAGTATTTAGTAAAGTCACATTTAAGGTCTTGGAAAAGCACAGCTAAATCAGCATGTTACAGCTTCATTGTAAGGACTGAAAAGTTCCAAATGTGATTCCAGTCTTCAAAAGGGGAGACAAAATGCATCCTAGTAATTACAGACCAATAAGTCTTACTTCTGTGCATTGAAAAATTATGGAAACAATAATAAGAAATTAATTATAAAATTACCTAAAATAATATTCTTAATAGCAGCCAGCATGTGTGTATGAGAGGAAGGTACTGCCAAATAAATCTTTTAGATTTTTTTGAAGAAGCAACCAGAATAATTGACAAAAAAAAAAAACATGTAACACGATTTATGTAGACTTTCAAAAAGCCTTTGACTCAGTTGCCCCACAGCAAAGAACAATTCTGAAACTAGAAGCTGTAAGCATCAGAGGCAACGTACAAACATGGATCTCAAGTTGGTTAACTGGCCAGAGACAATGGGTACAGGTAAGAGCAAAATGGAGTGAGGTCATCAGTTGAACCCCAGAGGGGTATTTCCTTGGAATCTCATTACTTTTTCTGATCTGTATTTATATTATATAGTTAGTAAACTTGTGAAATTCGCTGATGACACTAAAATTGGAGTGATGGCAAACACTGAGAAGGCAGCAAGAGAATTCAAAATGACCTGGACAAGCTTCAGAACTGGCACCTGGAAAATGGAGTTTAACGTAGAAAAGTGCAAAGTGCTACACGTGGACAAAAGGAACATCAAAAATAAACACTGGGCTACAGGTAACAACCTCTGACAAGGTTTTAAGGGTTAATGTTAACACAACATTTTAATCGATTAAGCAATGCACAGAAGCAATTAAAAAGGCAAATCAAATGTTTGGTTATATCATTGCAAATATTGAATTTATATCAAGAGATGTTATGTTCAAACTATGTAATGCATTAGTAAGACTGTATCTGGAGTATTGTGTGCAGTTTTGGTCACCACAGCACAAGAAAGACATAGCAGCATTTGAAGATGTGCAGAGGAGGGCAACCAGGTGCATCCCAGGGCTTAAGGACATGTCATATTGTGACAGACTCAGTGTCTTAAACCTGTTTAGACTGAGCTGAAGAGACAGCGTAGGGACCTGATCCAGGTATTTAACATCCTCAAAGGCACTGATAAAGTGGATCGAAGAACATTCTTTCAACTAAAGGTTGAATCACATGCTCAAGGACATCATTTGAAATTAAGATGGAGTGCATTTAAAACTGAAGCCAAGAAGTACTTCTTTACACAAAAAGTCGTGGAACTCTGAAGCAAACTACCGAGACGTAGAGTTGAAGTAGAAACCTTGACAACCTTTAAGAAGAATCTGAAAGAGATACTGGGACAATTTGGCTATTAGCTAAACAAACAGTCTTGATTGGCTGAATGGTCTGCTCTCATTTGTCAAATTTCTTATATTCTTATGTAACCAAAGTATCAACACTAAAACTGGTGAGATGTGCTTAGTTAAGATTCTGACTGCTGTATTCTGCACTAATTGCAGCCAATTGATATCTTTCTTAGGTAGTCCTGTTAGGCATGCATTACAGTAATCCAGTTGGCTAAAAACAAAAGTGTGAATTAATTTTTCATCATCTTGTAAAGTTATAAGAGGTCTAAGTTTTGCATATTCCTTAAGTGAAAAAATGCAGTCCTAGAAATTTGGTTAATATGCGATTTAAAGTTTAGGTCACAGTCGATGATAACCTCTAAATTCTTTATCTCCACCTTGACTTTTAAACCTAAGGGATCAAGTTTATTTCTCATATCCTCAGTATATACATTTTTGCCAATCACTAGACAGACAGACAGACAGACAGACAGATAGATAGATAGATAGATAGATAGATAGATAGATAGATAGATAGATAGATAGATAGATAGATAGATAGATAGATAGATAGATACTTTATTAATCCAAGGGGAAATTCACATACTCCAGCAGCAGCATTCTGATAAAAAACAATATTAAATTATAGAGTGATAACAATGCTGGTATACAGACAGACAATAATTTTGTATAATATTAACGTTTACCCAACCAGGTAGAATTGAAGAGTCACTTAGTGTGGGGGATGAATGATTTCCTCAGTCTGTCAGTGGAGCAGAACGGTGACAGCAGTCTGTCGCTGAAGCTGCTCCTCTGTCTGGAGATGATACTGTTCAGTGGATGCAGTGGATTCTCCATTATTGACAGGAGCCTGCTCAGTGTCCGTCGCTCTGCCATGGATGTCAAACTGTCTAACTCCGTGCATACAATAGAGCCTGCCTTCCTCACCAGTTTGTCCAGGTGTGAGGTGTCCTTCTTCTTTATGCTGCCTCCCCAGCACACCACCGCGTAGAAGAGGGCACTCACCACAACCGTCTGATAGAACATCTGCAGCATCTTATTGCAGATGTTGAAGGACGCCAGCCTTCTAATGAAGTATTGTCGGCTCTGTCCTTTCTTACACAGAGCATCAGTATTGGCAGTCCAGTCCAATTTATCATCCAGCTGCACTCCCAGGTATTTATACGTCTGCACCCTCTGCACACAGTCACCTCTGATGATCACAGGGTCCATGACGGGCCTGGGCCTCCTAAAATCCACCACCAGCTCCTTGGTTTTGCTGGTGTTCAGTTGTAGGTGGTTTGAGTTGCACCATTTAACAAAGTCCTTGATTAGCTTCCTATACTCCTCCTCCTGCCCACTCCTGATGCAGCCCATGATAGCAGTGTCGTCTGCAAACTTTTGCATGTGGCAGGACTCTGAGTTGTATTGGAAGTCCAATTTATATAGGCTGAACAGGACTGGAGAAAGTACAGTCCCCTGCGATGCTCCTGTGTTGCTGACCACAATATCAGACCTGCAGTTCCCGAAACGCACATACTGAGATCTGTCTTTAAGATAGTCCACGATCCATGCTAACAGCTATGAATCTACTCCCATCTCAGTCAGCTTGTCCCTAAGGAGCAGAGGTTGGATGATGTTGAAGGTGTTAGTGAAGTCCAGAAACACACAGTGCATCTGGAAAGTATTCACAGCGCATCACTTTATCCACATTTTGTTGTGTTACAGCTTTATTCCAAAATAGAGTAAATTAATTTTTTTCCTTAGAATTCTACACACAACACCCCATAATGACAACGTGAAAAAAGTTTACTTGAGATTTTTGCAAATTTATTAAAAATAAAAAAATTTTTAGAAAGCACATGCACATAAGTATTCACAGCTTTTGCCATGAAGCTCAAAATTGAGCTCAGGCGCATCCTGTTTCCCCTGATTATCCTTGAGATGTTTCTGCAGCTTAATTGGAGTCCACCTGTGGTAAATTCAGTTGATTGGACATGATTTGGAAAGGCACACACCTGTCTATATACGGTCCTACAGTTGACAGTTCATGTCAGAGTACAAACCAAGCATGAAGTCAAAGGAAATGTCTGTAGACCTCCGAAACAGGATTGTCTCGAGACACAAATATGGGGAAGGTTACAGAAAAATGTCTGCTGCTTTGAAGGTCCCAATGAGCACAGTGGCCTCCATTATCCGTAAGTGGAAGAAGTTCGAAACCACCAGGACTCTTCCTAGAGCTGGCCAGTCATCTAAACTGAGCGATCAGGGGAGAAGGGCCTTAGTCAGGGAGGTGACCAAGAACCCGAGGTCCTCTGTGGAGAGAGGAGAACCTTCCAGAAATACAACCATCTCTGCAGCAATCCACCAATCAGGCCTGTATGGTAGAGTGGCCAGACGGAAGCCACTCCTTAGTAAAAGACACATGGCAGCCCGCCTGGAGTTTGCCAAAAGGCACCTGAAGGACTCTCAGACCATTAGAAACAAATTTTTCTGGTCTGATGAGACAAAGATTGAACTCTTTGGTGTGAATGGCAGGTGTCACATTTGGAGGAAACCAGGCACCTTTCATAACCAGGCCAATACCATCCCTACAGTGAAGCATGGTGGTGGCAGCATCATGTTGTGGGGATGTTTTCAGTGGCAGGATCTGGGAGACTAGTCAGGATAAAGGGAGAAATGACTGCAGCAATGTACAGAGACATCCTGGATGAAAACCTGCTCCAGAGCGCTCTTGACCTCATACTGGAGCGAAGGTTCATCTTTCAGTAGGACAACGACCCTAAGCACACAGCCAAGATATCAAAGGAGTGGCTTCAGGACAACTCTGTGAATGTCCTTGAGTGGCCCAGCCAGAGCCCAGACTTGAATCCGATTGAACATCTCTGGAGAGATCTTAAAATGGCTGTGCACCGACGCTTCCCATCCAACCTGATGGAGCTTGAGAGGTGCTGCAAAGAGGAATGTACACAAAATGTCTGAACATTTAATCTAAGGTGGACAAAACAGTGACACCTGCAAAAGCCAAAATGTAGGGCGATCCAATCTGATCAAAACGGATACAGAGAAGAGACATAGAGTAGAGGATGGTTAGTAATAATTCATGATGAATATTATGCTTATATTTGTTTTACAAATTAAAGGCATTTTCACATCTTGTTTGTTCCAAGGACTTTTTTTTTTACTCTGGAGCAAATTCCTCTGTATAGTTCAGTTCATTTATGTTGACAATGTGACAAGCTAGTGCAAACCAACAAAACCCAGACTGAGATCCTTTAGAAACAGTGGACTTGGTGTGTAAACAATAAGTGAACCCTGGAGTGGTTCTCATGAAGAATTAAAATCCGACATGGAACTGATCTAACTTAAAGAAATACTATGCATATGGGAAAACCTTGTGCAAACAGTGGCTACAACATTTCTGCCTGTAACGCAGGCAATTTCAGCATAAAAATAAATAAACACATGCATACAAAATACTGTGCACCCACATAGCAGTCAATCAGGTCAGTCCTAGCACCTGATTCAGCCTCAGAGTCTCTTTATATATATCATGATTGGATAAGTGTATAGGAGGATTGACCTCTCTCTCTCTCTTTCTCTTTCTCAGGCCACACCTCTTCTGAGCAGCAGCGTCACCCATAGGCACGTAGCCCTTCACAAACACAAGTTCAACTGGATTAAAGCTGACAGCTGACCAGGAGAAATAACCGGCAGTGAGAAATCGAAATTGATCATCCAGCAGTTGATGGAAACTTAAAGCCGACGGTCTGTTAGTAATTCAGCTGAAGAAGAGAAGATGTTATCAGTGTTAAACATAAGTTTCATCTTTTCTCTGCTTATTGAGGGCTTGTTTATATGTTGCGTGTCCTGCAGCATGTACAGTTCAGGATTTCCTGACGACAGTGTAGACAGCTTCACCTGCCAAAAGTGTTTAGTTAATTTAGAGTTGGTCGGGAAAATATCGGAATTGGAGGACTGCGTTAGGAACCTAATAGCAATTAGGCAAACCGAAAATTGAATTGACTTGGTTTGTTTAGACAAAATGGCTACTTCTGATTCAACTTCCAGGTCCCACTGTAGTCAGTACGCGGCCGAAGTCAGCAGCACCCATTCAGCCACAGGGCAAGTGGGTAACAGTAAGACAGGCGTCTAAGAATCCAAAATATAGTCCCTCAGCACCCAGGTCACCAATTTGGGCCCAGAACAGATTCTCAGTATTCCGCAGTGCGCCTGTGGATACTGAGAACAACAGAGGGCTCATAATTGGCGATTCCATAGTATGGAATGTTAGATTTCAAAACTATGTTAAACCAGCAGTTAATGTTAAATGCCTCACAGGGGCCATGATTTCTGACATAGAGGCTGTATTGTATTGTATCGCCAACAATGAAGTATCTACCTTATTGCTGCATGTTGGCACTAATTATATTTATTTACAGCAATCTGAGGTCTTAAAGGGGAGCTTCATCTCTCTATGCACCAAAGCTAAAGGAAAATGTCGGAATGTGGTTGTATTTGGCCCCTTACCCAGATTATTTAGATGGGTTGTGATTTATAGCAGATTGTGTTCCCTTCACTGTTGGGTAGAAACCTGATGTGCAAATAAAAGCATAGCCTTTGTGAACAATTGGGATGATTTTTGGGAAAGGCCTGGATTTTTCAAAAGAGATGGTCTTCATCCTAACTGGAGGGGATCTTATGTATTATCCCAAAATATGGCAGCAAAACTGCCTGGTTGACTGATTAGAGCACAATCACAGACTGTTGTTTATCCCACCTGTTACTTTCTTGAAGCTCTTACCCATAATCCCTGTTGTGAGGCATCCAGTGAATGTAGTCATGATGCAGACGTTAAATTACTCAAAAACCAAAAAATAAGGTGTACAATTAGACCAAGAGATAAAACCAGACCCTCCACCAGGGGCACCTGTAATAGCAATTTAGTTCAAATTAAAAAAATATATATGTCACCAGTTCAGAAAGAACAATGCATTTTTAAATGCTGCTTATTGAACATTCGCTCTCATGGAAGTAAAGCTGTTTTGGTAAATAATCTATACTAATAAAAGGCAAAGCCCTCACTGACTGACTGACTCACTCACTCACTCACTGACTCATCACTAATTCTCCAAGTTCCCATGTAGGTAGAAGACTGAAATTTGGCAGGCTCTTTGCTTACAGCTTCCTTACAAAAGTCTATGCGTAATGGTCATAACTGGAAGGTATTTTTCTCCATTTACTGTAATGGAGTTGAGCTCGAAAGTTTCGTGTGACATCATCACGCCTCCCACGTAATCACGTGAACTGACTGTCAACACAGTGCATAGAAAACCAGGAAGACCTCCAAAAAGCACTGAAGAAAACATGTGAGAAAGAAAAAACTTAAACCCTTAACTTGTATTCCTTTATGAGGAAGGGCTGACCTCTGCTACTATCAGAAGACCCCTGAAGAATGTAAGATCTTTATGGACTATAAGAATGTTTAAATTGATTCTAAGTGGTGAAATAGAAGGGTGTATTCCTTAGGAATGCAAATGGCTGTTTATTTCATGTTTTAGGACATTCCAGTATGACATAAATTAAGATTTATGTATAACCTCAGAATGAACTGCTAGGGTTTTTTTTCTTTTCTAGGATATAAAAGAGAGAACATTTTTACTTTAGGGATTTCTGCTAAAACCCAAATCAGTCGACTGAGTTGGAAAGAGGCAGTCTCACATTCTCTCTACTCACCAAGAATTAAGAATAAAGAAATTATTTTTACTTTAATTGGGTTTAAGTTCTTCCGTTTTCGACTTCAGCTCACAGTTTTTGGCGCCCAACTGGGGCAGAGACGGCCAAGCGACTCCTTGAGCAGGATCGTCCAGAGGACCGGTAAAAGGACCGACACCGGCCGGGTCGGGAGGACCAGATCCGGAAAAAGTTAGGACTGGCCTGCCTCGGGCGACTCCTGCATGGGGAATCCTTGACCTCCTCTGATTCTTCCTGAAAGTCGAGTAAACTGGGAACTTCCAGGCGGGAGGAAAAATTCTTGGTGAGTAGACCGAGGGAGTCCGACCGGGGAAAAGAAACCAGGCAGTGAGTGGACGGAATGTATAGATAAGCTCTCGGAAATAAAACAGTGTAAAGATTATGAATGTTAAGGACATGAGTTAGTACACTCCCTAGGAAATGAAGAAGAAGTCTCTTAGAGGCTTAAAAGTAAAATAAAGGAAGGGAGTGGGAAGAATAGATAAATAACTGAACATTTCGTGATCGGGAAAAAGCACTGTTGCGGGAGGGCGAGACTCTTTGCTCTAACGGTCTGGTTATATTCTGAACTCAACGGGTCACTCAGGGAAATGATCACCTAAACAGCGGTAACCAGCGGCCTTCGGGTGAAACTGTCAGTCCGCTAATCAGGTTGATCGTCCCGGTGGACCGGGGAACAGGAGGGACCGGGAGTGAAGTGACAATTGAGGCTGGTTTAGCAAAAAGAGTGCGGAAAACTCACTGACCATGGGGAAAACTAATAGCAAACCGGTTAAAACTCCTTTGGGAAACAGAAAGCATGAATCAACGTACTCATCTGTGACTGAATAAAGACTAATTGATTGAACTATTCCTGTCTTCCTCGGGTGTTACTTCCACTGTTTATTTGGCACCCGAACAGTTCCACTCGTGTTGGAGAACCCGAGTGAAGGTGCGAATTGCAGACAGGAATAAGATCGGTGACCGCTGAGTACAATTGCTTTACCGTCCGGGAGAGGTACTGGGACGTAACGATTAGAGCGCCTCTTGGAATGAGACGGAGTCTTAAGGAGACTTATAATTAGAAGGGAGAGGTGGAAATTTAATAAAAAGGGAAAGTACCTCCCGGTCGGGAATTCGCTAAAGAAAGAGATTGAAAAAACAGGGTGTGAATGAGGAGCCTCTGTTCGGAGGATTGTTCTTGGAAAACGTACCAAGGAAAAAAAACGGCTTCCAAGACTACATAGAACAGAAAACAGGGTTAGATTTAAAAAAATAATGTAAACGGTGGAATGAACAGAGCAGGGGCAGGTGGCCAGTAGAAGGCTCTGGTGATATGAGTGAACTACAGGAAGTTAGGTAGATTGTATATAGAAAAGCACGAGGGTGCTCTAGTCGAGAAAATGGAAATGTTTTAATAGATGGGAATTGATAATTAAAGATAGAGCCCTGAAAGCGATGCAGAAGTGCAATGAGGGACTGCAAAGCCAAATTAAACTTATTGCAGAAAGAGAAAAGTTGTCTTGATAATGCAAGAACTGTCCCAAAAGTCCGGATAAAAAGGAAGAATAAATAAATAAAAATATATGAAAAGAAGAAGAACAGATTATACCTTGATTTAGTGACAGCATGTGTTTAAACTCCCTTTGAGGACAATAGTCCATCACCACCCCTTGGGCAGCTGGAGGAATTAATGAGGGAGAGGAAGAAGATGGTCCCGATGATTTTTAAAATGAACAGTTTCAGCCAGAGAGGGATGAAGAAGCGGGAAAAGGGATGCCTAATATGACCCGATTCTGACTCCTCAGGGTCAAAAAACATGAATATGAAAGGATGGAATTTCAAGCACCATTAATACAAGTGCCCTTTCCGCAATATAATGTACAACAGCCTGACTCAGATTAAAACTGTCCCACCTTCATGGTGCAAAGAAACTGGGACCTGCAAGAATTAAAAGAGGTGGTGCAGGAATTGCTGAACCAGTTCATGACAATGAAGAAACAATTAGATGACATATATAAGCCAAATACTGCAGAATGGATTCAGGTCCTTAGAAGGAAAGCTCATTTCAGGCTGAAATGATGTGAGAGTGCAATGGACAGAGACTCTGGGACGACAGCGGGTTGATAGTGGCCAGTTCAGTGTTCAGTGGACAGTTACGAGCACAAATAAAAGCAAAATATATCAGCCCTCTAATGCCCAGTGAACTTTGACAAGACTTGATGGTCCGCCTGTGCCTTTGCATTTCAGTTACAAATAAGAGAGTGAAGGTTGCATCAGAACAGCACACCGCCTTGCACTGACCACCACCATTACATGCTTGTATGCTGCCTTGATTGTTCATGTTTGACTCAAACCAGCAAAAATCTCTGCTGTCCTGGGTTCCTCTTGGATTACAGTATTCAAAATCATTTTACTGTATTGCATGATTTTTGGACTGTATTATGATGAAGTCTGACTCTTGGACTTTTCAGCTGCTGTTTTCAGAAAAAGAGACTGCCTAACGAACTGTTATATCTCAGCAAAACTGGCTGGAGCAGTATTACTCTTTTACAACAATCGCTTTTCTTCTAAAGTGGTTTTACCACATATCCTCATTGCTAAATCCTCTCGTTTTCAGTGGCATAATGTGAGACAATTGGTAATAGCATGTCCAGAAGGGAGGATTGGGAGTATGTGGGACCTAACATTTAGTTCACCTAGATAGATCTGTTAAGAAAATAGCAGTAGAACTAGTTGTACCTGTAACCCGATCCGTTCTGTCATTTATCTTTCACTTCTCCACCTAAACCCATGCTGTTTACCCTTAAAATTTTTTAATTAGATTTGCTCCACTCATCTCTCTGGGTACAAGGGAAATAATATTTTGTCTGAATAGCTCATGCTGAACCCTTGGTCATTTTCCCAAAGTCATCCTTCCGTTTACATTGTGCACAATATCTTATTTCGTTTGAGGCTGGACTGGTATTACAATTGTTTATGCTGATTTAGTTAAGCGGGTGCCATTATTCTGATCCAATATTTCCTATT
The DNA here is from genome assembly GCF_016835505.1 of Polypterus senegalus. NCBI lineage: Eukaryota > Metazoa > Chordata > Cladistia > Polypteriformes > Polypteridae > Polypterus > Polypterus senegalus. Next base: position 375,813 of record NW_024386219.1, on the reverse strand, counting down.
CTTCCAGTTAGAAAGCATATGATTCATGACGATTCATTCAGGACCTCCATGGAGTCAATGCTGCTATACACCCTAGGACTCCTATAGTCTCAAACCTTCCACTATTCTCTGTACTGTCCCGGCCACTGCTATGTGGTTTTCTGTTACTGATCTTGTGAATGCTTTCTTTTCAATTACTGTACACCCTGAGTCTCAGTTCTGGTTCGCATTCACTTTTAAAGGGAAGCATTGGACCTGAACTGTGATGCCGCAGGGATATACAGAGGCTCTGTGTGCGTGAGTGTGTGCGTGTGTGTGTGTGTGCGTGTTCGTGTGTGTATGGACAAGAACTAGAAAAGATAAAAAGTTGAAAGGTTATTGGCCAAAGGGGGGTGGTGTCCTGGTGTAATATGTAGATGAGTTGCTTTTATGTTCTGAGGCTCAGGAATAATGCAAAGAAGACACAAAGGCTTTGTTGGTCTTCCTAGCGGAAATCGGGCACAAAGTGTTCCGGAAAAAGTTGCAACGGGTTGAAAGAAAAATGAAATACCTGAGTCATGATTTGACTTCAGGGAATGTGCACAGTCTGCAAGACGGCAAGTTATGTCTGTTCTTGGAATGTTATGATATTGATATTGCCGGCAATGGGTTAAAAAAAGATTTTTTTTTTTTTTTGCTGAAAAGCACAGCCACTCCAAGAATTAGCGACCTTTCTAATTTGGTTTTGACTGATAAAATTTCATGAATGGAGCAGGCTGAGAAGGCTTTAACTGATATAAACTAAATTTTTATGTCTGCGCCTGCGTTAAGAGTTCCGGACTACGGTAGTCTCGTCCTTTCACTCTGTTTGTGGACGAGAAAGGGGGGTGTATGACTGCAGTATTAACTCAACAACAAGGAAATAGACAATGACCGGTCACATACTATTCTAAAAAAAAAAAAACAAATAAAACTGGATCCAGTGGCCGCTACAATCCCGGCCTGTTTGAAAGCAGCTGATGCAATAACAGAGGCCATATTAGCATGCTCAGATGTTGTTCTCATGAGTTTATTAACTGTTAAGGTACCACATGCTGTACATTCCATCTTAGTACAGACAAAAACATCTCATTTGACAGGTGCGCTTGCGGTAGTGAAGTGTCAAGCTCACACAGGGAAGACGAATCCAGTAAGTGAGGGAAATGCGCAAGCAGACATGTGGGCAAAGAAAGCCGCCTGGGATCCTACTTCACCACTAACTTCTTTATTTCTATAACAGAAGGAGGAACAAGAGTCACACGAGGATGCAGTATTATCTCTACGAACTGTAGCAACAGAAAAGGAGATAAAGACGTTGCAGAAAGAGGGATCAGATAAAGCTCTGAAAGGAATTTAGATCCATCCATTAACTAAACAAACCTTTCCTCCAAAAGGCTTCTTTTCCAGGAATGGCAAATTCTCAGATGGCCTGGATCATGCAGGAAAAGACACTATGACTCAGGATGTCGAGTGGCATTGGGAAACCACAGGGTTCTCTACATATGCCAAAGGTTTAATGTAGGTAAAGGTACTCAGGTAAGCCCCACCGTCACTCCTAACCCAATGGGTCCCTTTGAAAACCTCCAAATGGATTTCATTGAGTTAACACCGTCTAAAGGCTACCGTTATTGCTTGGTAATTGTCGATGTGTTCTCCGATGGGTGGAAGTTTTCTCTCTAAACATGCAGATGCAAAAACTGTGGCTAAAGCTTTAATAAAAGAAATCATTCCAAGATGGGGAATATCACAGAAACTGCATACCGATAATGGAACCCATTTTGTGAATTCTGTAATAAATGAGCTGACTACTTGGCTCCAGATAAATGTGCATCATTACTGCAAATACCATCCCAAAGTGGAGGTATTGTAGAAAGATGCAATGGTAACTAAAATCAAAATTGGCAAAAATCTGTGAGCAGACAAACTTAACCTGGCCAGATGCTCTACCCCTGGCCTTGATGGGGTTGAGAGGAAGAACACATCGGCAGTTGGGACTATCCCCATTTGAAATTTCAACTGGATGCCCCATGCCCGTTGGCATGGTTATCAAATGTTACTCTGCATACTGTGGACAATGATCTTCTCTCTAGTCTTGCAGGTCTCCGAGCCTCCCTGAAGGAAGTCCACGAACAAGTTAACAAGGCTTGGCGGACCGGTCCCCCACCAATGAAGTTCCAGATCCCCCTTGGAACCCGGATACTGGTCAGAGACACGCGATGGAAACATTGGCATCAACCTCGCTGGAGGGACCATTCCAGGTGCTATTATCTACACCTCAAGCTGTTAAAGTCGAAGGACTTCCTGCCTGGATCGTCTCAACTTGCAAAGAATGGCATTCTTAGTTCTATTATTAATAACTTTTTTGTCCCCTTGAACATGGGACAACAAACTTATGGGGACCTTCCCACACTAACTTTCCAAGTAGGGAAGACCACCTCACTCCAGATTGACTTTTGTACTGTTGCTCCTTGTGGAACCGGCAGCCATGAACAATGGACTAGGGCTGAAAAATATGTGTGTGTGATTACTGTCTCCACTCATTATGGCAGTAATTGTGAAAATGGCAGTGGGTATTTGCAAATACAGGTACCTATGACTGGGGTTATCAGCCCTGGAAGGCTCAGCAACATGATCTCAAGACAAGGTTCTCTATCATTAAAGGACATACTAGCAGAACGTGTTCACATAATAATTGTAAACCGTTAATTATCACTTTAAAGATCCGTCACCCTATGATGGGGGTATTTACATATTAGGGGTAGATGTCTCTGGAAAAGATCCTCTTGGGAAATTCATTATTCGAGTCACAGCACCAACACCCAATTCTGTCACCCCTACCTCCTTAACCTTCCCTACCACTGTCCTTCCTGATGACTCTCCATCGCACCCTGTACAGTATTTATGACCTGGCAAAATCGGATAGCACTTGATATGCTTTTAGCTGAGAAAGGCGGTGTATGTGCCATGTTTGGGGACAATTGCTGTACCTTCATCCCTAATAACACTGCTCCTGATGGCTCAGTATCTTGTGCACTTGCTGGTCTTACTGCCCTTTCTGTAGAACTTGCAGAAAATTCTGGTATCTCAATCCCTTGATGAACTATTTGAACTGTGGTTCGGAATTTTGGCTGGATGGTGTAAAACTATTTTCACCACTGTCCTCATTTCCCTTGCAATCATGGTTATTTTTGGTTGCTGCCTCATCCCTTGTATTCGTGGCCTTCTTCAGAGGCTTATTGACACCTCTCTCACAAAAGCCTATTTTCTTCATGCTGACAATTCCCAAAACCCTGATTACAACCCTTTGCTTTCAGAACTTTCTCCCTCTTCTGAATATGATGATATTGGGTCTGTTCATCCTCATGTGCACATTTTTGTGCAAAGGGGAACTGAGAAAGAAAAAACTTACAACATTATTAGCTTGCATTTCTTTATGAGGAAAGACTGACCTTTGATACTATCAGAAGACCCTGTGAAGATTGTAAGATCTTTTTAGACTATAAGAATGTTTAAATTGATTCTAAGTGTGTAGAAATAGAAGGGTGTATTCCTTAGGAATGCAAATGGCTGTTTGTTTAATGGTTTAGGACATTTCAGTATGTCATAACTTAAGAGTTAACTTTTAACTATGTATAACCTCAGAATGAACTGCTAGGGTTTTTTCTTTTCTTTTTTAGGATATAAAAGAGAGAACATTTACTTTAGGTATTCTGCTAAAACCCAAATCAGTCGACTGAGTTGGAAAGAGGCAGTCTCACATTTTCTACTCACCAAGAATTAAGAATAAAGAAATTATTTTTACTTTAATTGGGTTTGAGTTCTTCCGTTGTTTCCGACTTCAGCGCTCACACATGCATTATATAATTGAGAAGGCAGTGAAACAATAAGAAGCGAGCGAGTGACATATACTACCATATTCATGAGTGCTGCTACTTCGGAAACAAAGCAAGTTGTAAACCTAAAGTTTAAATTAAGTTCATAGACAGGCTGCGCTGGCGTTTGTCATGCCAGCGGTTAATCACGGGATACAAGTTTAATGAGAGGGCAGGGATAAAAATAAGAGTTTTGATCACTTTGTAACTAAGTTAAAATTGTAGGTGAAGGGGTGTGCTTATGCAAATTCCGAGAGACTGTGTTTGTGGGGGATTGACAGTTAAGGCGGGTGGGGGAGTCACGTCATCATCTCCCCTCCCATTTACCTCATTTCGCTCTGAGCTGAGCTCCGCAGCTAACGCAGTGTTACAGAAGCGACTTTGTGACGCTGCCACCAAATACTCACAGAAAAATCCACAAGTTAATACACACGCTTTCTCTAGAGTTTCTCCACACTGAATCCTCCAGGCACTACTTACAAAAGGTTACATTTGACAATCGTGTTACGTTATTTTTAAAATCTTTCCTTTTCTTAGCACAAGCACAGCTGAGAAGCTTCGATGTATGTGCTCCATAATGCGCTAAAAAATCACGCCTTTAATCACACTTTGCAATACAAGCAAAGGAGAGCTTCTGTCAATGCATGATTTCCTGGTACACCGATTACATTGATCATCACTTCCCGATTCATTTTACCCTCGCACCACCTTGGTTTGAGAAGAAGTATGAAAAAATATGAGGTTAACACAGAAAAACAGATCACCAATTAAAGCTTTATGAATAATCGATTCGCCATCAATAATTGCTTTGGTAAAGCCATACTCAGTGTAATCCTCCTTTCATTTTATGATTTTTACGCCACTAGCCATGATTAAATGAGCGGTAAAAAGTAAGAAGCGGCGAGGGTGACTTATTCAGGCAGGCAGGCGACAGGTCAATAGCTCGAATTTGGATATAAGTAGCTTCTATTTAGTCGCCAGAAATATCTTTGTTAGGAATGGAAGTTGAATTTAGTCTTTACATTTCTATGGTAAAGAAAAAGTTATGCAATGATGACTAAATTTAACTATATAAAGTCAAAAGTTTTATATATAAAGTCATTCCCGAATAAATAAAGTCAAAACTTGAATATATAAAGTCAGTGTCGGTATATATAAAGTCAAAACTTGTTTCTGAATATATAAAGTCAAAACTTGAATATATAAAGTCATTCCCAAACATATAAAGTCAAAACCTGAGTATATAAAGACTGCGTTGGAATATTTCTGAATATATAAAGTAAGCGCTGGAATATATAAAGTCAAAACTTAAATATATAAAGTCAGCGTCGGAATATATAAAGTCAGCGCTTTATATATTCTGACGCTGACTTTATATATTCAAGTTTTGACTTTATATATTCGGGAATGACTTTATATATTCAAGTTTTGACTTTATATATTCTGACACCGACTTTATATATTCACAAAATCAATGTATTTGCCTGTTTGACACCCCATACTATATGTGTGTATGTATATATGTACACAAGTATGTTGTGGTAGATAGGGGGCGCTCTCGCTCCCTTGAACCCCTGTCCACGACTCCAGACACCAGGTAAAAGTCCAATTGTTGACTTTATTTTGTTTCCACAGTGCACAAAGCACACTCTCCACCACTATACTCATAAATTAACAAATCACAATCAATAAACAATCCTCCAGCTCCCAGACGCGTTGCCACCCTTCCACCCAGCTCAGCTCGCCATCTGGGAGCTCCCACAGTCCTTATATATTCCCTGACCCGGAAGTGTTCTCAATCCCCAGTCCATGTGATCCTCAATCACTTCCGGGTCAGGTAAAAGTTGTTTTCTTCACCACGGAAGCCCGTCACTCTTCCTATGTCGAGCTTCCGGGTCATAGGGCACAAAGAAGACCTTGGTCCTCCCTGTAGCTCCCGCTTGTGTCCCCCATGGCATCCAGCAGGGCTGTGCATAAAAACCACATTGTCCATGATGCCCTGCTGGTCTTCTGGGGAACTCTATGCTACAAGGAGGGCTCCACCTGGCGGCTTGGGGGTATTGGCCGGGATAAATGGCTGGCCATCCTTCACAATGTAAATATATATATATATATATATATATATATATATATATATATATATATATATATATATATATATATATATATATATATATATATATATATATATATATAACAAAATACCCACTTTGCAGCGGCGAAGTACTGCATTAAAATCTTTATTAAGAAGAAAATTTTACCTTTTTAAACTGAGGGAAAATATGCCAATAATTATTTGTTAAGGATCTCTTTGTATACCATGTTGTCAGTTCGGCCCTGCGGTTGTAACATGACCAAGCTGTGCGCTGAGCTTACTCTTGAGCATGTAACTTACAGTTGGCCATGTGAACAGTAATCTTGTCTCAAATCTCACAGCTTGGATTGCTGCTGTCATAATCGGTTTGAGTTTCATGGTTTGTTTCAATTACGACAGTATTTGTAGGATTTGTTGTATTGAAGTGACATTCGGCATCTGTCAAGCGTTGTAAGCACACAGCCAGTTTCAGCGATAAAATCACATCCAGCTTTTGAGAGTTTAAACATTCATAAACATCAAAGTGTCCACTACTGAAATCGTCACCAGTGAATCTAAGATGTTTAAGAGGCATTGGCGGTTGTCGAAAGATGTAAAATATTTGGCCATTTCGGTACACTTGAAAGCGACAACCGAACAATTCAGCGGCAGCGATCAACTCACATGCAGAACCATAGGTGAAGGGCTTAAGCATTTCACTCTTATAATGCTCCTGTGTAGTATAATTATCTCCTGTACCGTCATCCGTCCACACATTGAACCTGTCCCAGTCATTCAATACATAAGACACAATGTTCCTCTGGATATCAAGAGTGAGCCTGATATGGCCGTGCAATATGTAACAAAGAGAATGGAAAAGGTAGGTGCCATCTCCGGGCATGGAAACCACTCAGTAAGTGACAGTTCTTTGATCGATAGTGATCATCTCAATAGACATGGTAATGGGGGTTGGAATGATAAAGGAAATGAGTACCTGAGCAATGTAAAGTAAGTGTAAAATACCTATACAATAACTATAATTGTAATAAACAAACAATAAAACAGCGGAGAAGCCGTGGATTAAACAAAAAGGTTGTAGTTATCAGTAGGGAGACGTGAATCCCGTGGCGAAGCAAGGAAGGGAATGTAGAGACTGGAGCGAGGCAGCCAACAACGTGGGAGGCGTTGGGATGGGAGACCCAACGCCGCCTCACACGTGACCGAGCTGCAGGCTATGGGCGTATATATGTACGTAAGTAGGATTCAGTTAGCGTTGGGAACCCGTGTACCAAATTTCTTGAAGATGGGCCCATAAGTAACAAAGACTGTTGAAAAGTTTAATATGGCGGCCAACAGTGGCATCATACCACCGAAATAAGTACATACATTGGTTTTGGTTAGTGCAGGGAAGCCGCCTACCAAATTTCGAGAAGATGGGGCCATAAATAAGAAAGTTCAACATGGCGGACGTTGTTGACCGTTATGACCGTTACGTGTAGAATTTTGAAATGAAACCTGCTTAATTGTTGTAAGTAAGCTGTAAGGAATGGGCCTGCCAAATTTCAGCCTTCTACCTACACGGGAAGTTGGAGAATTAGTGATGTTGGAAAGTTCAATATGGCGGCCGACAGTGGTGTCATACCAACGAAATAAGTACGGACATAGTTTCCATTAAAAGTTTAATATGGCCGACAGTGGCATCATACCACGCAAATAAGTACCAAAATTTCAGCCTTCTACCTACACGGGAAGTTGGAGAATTAGTGGCGTTGGAAAGTTCAATATGGCGGCTGACAGGTGGCGTCATACCACCGAAATAAGTATGTACAGTACATCGGTTTCGGTTAGCGCAGAAGCCACCTACCAAATTTTGTGAAGATGGGGCCATAAATAAGAAAGTTCAACATGGCGGACGTTGTCGACCGTTATCGACCGTTATGACCGTTACGTGTAGAATTTCGAAATGAAACCTGCTTAACTTTTGTAAGTAAGCTGTAAGGAATAAGCCTGCCAAATTTCAGCTTTCTACCTACATGGGAAGTTGGAAAATTAGTGATGAGTCAGTCAGTCAGTCAGTCAGTGAGGGCTTTGCCTTTTATTATTATATATCTATACTAATAAAAGGCAAAGCCCTCACTCACTCACTCACTCACTCACTCACTCACTCACTCACTCATCACTAATTCTCCAACTTCCCGTGTAGGTAGAAGGCTGAAATTTGGCAGGCTCATTCCTTACAGCTTACTTACAAAAGTTGGGCAGGTTTCATTTCGAAATTCTACACCTAATGGTCATAACTGGAAGGTATTTTTCTCCATTAACTGTAATGGAGTAGAGCTGCAAAAGACGTGGGTGGCGGAGTTTAGGTGTGACATCATCACGCCTCCCACGTAATCACGTGAACTGACTGTCAACGCAGTACGTAGAAAACCAGGAAGATCAGCGCATCCCGATTCATTTTACCCTCGCACCACCTTAGTTTGAGAAGAAGTATGAAAAAATATGAGGTTAACACAGAAAAACAGATCACCAATTCAAGCTTTATGAATAATGATTAAGCCATCAATAATTGTTTTGGTAAAGCCATCCTCCTTCCATTTTATAATTTTTCCGCCACTAGCCATGATTAAATGAACAGTAAATAAAGTAAGAGCAAAGCAAGGGTGACTTATTTAGGCAGGCATATATATGACAGCAACACTCATGACAATGTCAATCATGTTACGTTATTATTAAAATGTTTCCTTTTCTTTTTCATTACTTCTTTAACACACTACTTCTCCGCTTTGGTAGCGGGTATTTTGCTATATATATAATATATGAATTACCTCCAAAGAGCGCTGAGACTTTTGATATCATGAACGTGTCTGCAAAAACTGGGGTCTCCTGCCTTAAGTCAAAGTGAGCACTTTTAATTTTTTTCATCCGCCCCCTGAGCTATAGCCCAGACAAGTGCAAACACGCGACCCCTTTCTACACCACGGCAAAATAATATTAAGGCCATTCACACTTTCTTTTTGCGCATATCACGATTATCAGGTCCTCAGCTCGGATTATGAACACACGCATGAAAGTGGAGGACTCACAGTGCCATCACAGCCGATTAATGGCGGGGCGTCTCACCAGTCTACACAAGACCCACGCGACTGTCCCCAAAAGGCGATCATAACGTCAGCGAACACATCTCTCTATACTATATAAAAGAAAAAGGCAACTTTCCTTTCTTTACACCTTTTTCCTTTTATCCCAAACGAAAGCCTTTCTCTCTTAACACGGCAGAGGACACAAAACTAATTTTCTTTAATTGCCGGTAAGGCACATTACCAGAGGCACAAATTTGAACGTTCACATAGAAAATGTAATTTCTATACCACAGCCGTCGTGTAGCGCCTTTCAAAAGGGATCTACTACCGAGAGATGATCCATATATATTTTAGTTACTTACCTGTTGTGTTACACAGTCTTTAAAATGTAGTTTACCATAACCACTCAGTAGTGCTCAATGTACCTGTACTTCTTAAAACGTTAATGTTTTACTGTTTAATAACTTAGACTATATTTCATTATTTTTCCCTTGCACTCAGTGACCAAAGCTATACACACACATATAGACACATACAAACATACACACAAGTATATGTATGTGTGTATATATATATATATATATATATATATATATATATATATATATATATACACACACACCTATCTAGATTATATATATACACACACACACACACACACACACACACACACACACACATACATACATACATACATACATACATACATACATACACACATATATATAATTTGTGTGTGTAGATATATATATATATATGTATATATGAAGATATTTATGTGTATATATATATATGTATATTATATATATATATATGTATGTGTGTGTGTGTGTGTGTGTGTGTGTGTGTATATATATATGACAGCAACAATCAAGCTGTGAGAAAACAGTAAAAAGGAGGCGTGTCAGGCGTGGTGGTACATTTTCTGATGCAGCTACGAAAACAACTTTGTGGCGCTGCCACCAAATACACAAAACAATTACTTTGACAATCATGTTACATTATTTTTAAAATGTTTCCTTTTCTTTTCATAACTTCTTTAACACATGACATCGCTGCGGCCTTGGTATTTTGCTATATATATATATCCTGGCGACACTCATAACAGTGACAAAACAATTACATTGACAATCGTGTTACGTTATTTTCAAAATGTTTCCTTTTCTTTCTTTTTCCTTCTTTAACACACTACTTCTCCGCTGCCAAGCGGGTATTTGCTATATATATATATATATATATATATATATATATATATATATATATATATATATATATATATATATATAGATAGATAGATAGATAGTGATATATATATATATAGATAGATAGAGATATATATATATAGATAGATAGAGATATATATATAGATAGATAGATATGAGAACAACACTCATATCAATGACAAAACAATTACATTAACAATCATGTTACGTTATTTTTAAAATTTTTCCTTTTCTTTTTTCGTACCTTCTTTAAAACACTACTTCTCCGCTGCGAAGGGCGGGTATTCTGCTAGTATATATATGCCCTGGAGGGTGCAGGGAATTTTTTTTTTTTGAAGGTTGGCATACGTACGTGTAGGGGGGTCCTAACGGTCAAAATAAGCCCGGGACCGCGTCAGTCAGTTGTGAAATGTCATCACAGCAAGCGAGTTCGTCAACCTCTGCTGAGGCCGTTTGCTCCACCTACCATCCTTTGGATGGGATATTGTTACCAACCCACCCTATTCCCCGGACCTTACCCCCTCAGATTTTCACCTTTTCACCAAACTGAAAAAATTCTTGGGTGGGAAACGTTTTTCCAACGATGAGGAAGCGAAGGAGACAGTGGAGAAGTGGCTTTCAGAGGTGGAGCGGAGCGTATTCAACGAGGGTATAAAAAAGCTGATGCCCAGGCTGAAGAAGTGCATCGAAGTTGACAGCGATTACGTTGAGAAATAAACACATATTTTGGAACATACCCTGTAAATTTGGTTGAAAAATATTTATTTTTCGATTTTTAACAGCTGTTGTAACCTATTTTTCTGGATATCCCTTGTATATATACATATATATATATATATATATATATATATATATATATATATATATATATATATATATATATATATATATATATATATATATATATATATATATATATATATATATATACCAGCAACACTCATGACAATGACAAAACAATTACATTGTCAATCATGTTACGTTATTATTAAAATGTTTCCTTTTCTTTTTACTTCTCCACTGCCAATCGTGGGTATTTTGATATATATATATATATATATATATATATATATATATATATATATATATATATATATATATATATATACTAGCAAAATACCCGTTAGCTTACATGAGAGTAGTGTGTTAAAAAGCAATGAAAAGAAAAGGAAACATTTTGAAAATAACGTAACATGAATGTCAATGTAATTGTTTTGTCACTGTTAGATGATGATGAGTGTTGTCATATACATACATATATATATCTACATATATACACATACATACACACACACATAAATACATACACACATACATACATACACACACAAATACATATATATTTATATATATATATATACATACACACACACATATATAAACATATATATACATATACATACATATCTACATATATACACCCACAGCTATTTCGTATCCGTGCAATACGCTGCTGGTTAAAACGGATAACTCCCGCTCTTACGTGCAAATCTGCGTGGATATTATGAACTATCGTATTTGTTCAAGTTCTATTTAAATTTTAAATAGAAGGAATTTTTATTTAGTCGACAGAAATATCTTTGGTAGGAATGGTAAAAACAGACAGGAATATTATTAGTCAATAAATCAACTCAAACCTTAAACAACTTATAATATTTTGCTCTCCATAAAATATATCCTGTCTAAATTATACAAGTTATAAATAAAGTAAACATTAAAAGAACAAACATTCAAATTTCTTTACTCTTATGTAAATTTATATAAAAAATAAACTTAGATTTTAAATATCCCAAAAGATTTTGCTCTCCATAAAAATATATCCTTTCAAAATTATACAAATTCAAATATGAACATGCTGCATAACAAAACCTGGAAATATAAATAAAATGTGTTCCTTTCAGCAATAACAAATCAAATCATTCAGTTGTCTTTGCTCATATGTCATTTTAGAGCTGGACGCCTGGCATCTTTTTTGGCAACAGTTCGTTTCTGTTTGGTGTGAGGTTCTGTGTTGTGGAGATTCTCAGGATGGATTGCAGGTGCTCATCAGTGAGGCGACTCCTGTGTGCTGTTTTGTTAGTCTTTATCACTGAGAAGAGCTTCTCACACAGATATGTGCTACCAAACATGCACAAGGTTCGAGCCGCATGTAGACGGACTTTTTTTGTTCTTCAAAGTCACCAAAGCGCCGTGCAAACTCAGTGCGCTCAGTTTATCAGCAAAGTGCGTGTTGGGAACACCGTAGTGACGACTTGGTTTAACATTACTTGGCAACAGGGAAAGTTGCACTGGTGCATTTGTGTCTCCCATAAAAGCAACTTCACTTGAAATCACTTTGTGATTGTGCACGGGTAAAAGCGTCCGCTGAAGTGTCAGATTCTTATTTAATTCTTCTGCTTTCTGTATCTTCTGCATTGCATTCAGGTCTTTCAGCCTCACTGATGAGCACCTGCAATCCATCCTGAGAATCTCCACAACACAGAACTCCCTGATGTTTTGTCTCATAGTGCCGTCTTAGATTAAATTCTGTAATTACAGCCACATTAGCTCCACAAATGAGACACACGGGTTCAGTAAACATATACTCAGCCTCCCATCGGTTTTAAAGGCTCTATTTTCAGAATCAACTTTTCTCTTCAGCATCGTGTGAGCTAGCCGCAATAACTTGCAGCATCATAAGCTAGACTTGATTAGCGGTAAGTGTTGGCAAGGCAGCTGAAGCGCTGCATTATGGGATCTGTAGTTTATTGTGTTACCAGCGCTTCATATACCGGGCTTTAATAACAATAATACAGTATATAAAATGATCTCGGGCGGATATAATTACGCCGGGCGGATGTGGCCTGACCCTTGAGTTTGACACATATGGACTAAATAGAACTTGAAAAGATATATTTTTCAAATGTGATCGCGCAATTCAGATAGAGTTGGCGCACTACAGCCTGCATGCCTCAATAAGTCATCCTCCCTCGCTCTTACTTTTTACCGTTCATCTAATGAATACACTGAGTATGGCTTTACCAAAACAATCATTGATGGCGAATAAAGTATCCATTATTCGAGTATGTAGATCGGGATATATATATACATATATATATACCGCGTATCATAGGAGAAGTAGTGTGTTAAAAAGCTAGAAAAGAAAAGGGAACATTTTAAAAATAGCGTAACATGACTGTCAATATACAGTATTTGTTTTGTGAGTGTTACTGAGTGTTGCTGTCATCAAGGATTTGATTATCATTATTTCTTTCAATCAGGTTCGTATTTGTAGGATGTGTTGTGTTCAAGTTACATTCCGTGTTTGTCAATCGTTGTAAAGATGACAGGTTTCATTCATCGATTCGTTTCTTACTGCATCAATAAACAGCTCGTCTTCTTCTTTATCTGAGACCTGACACACTGCATGCACGGGTTTTTACACTGTCTTCCTTTAGCGGGACATTGACTTTTTCCACGTGTGCTTTGTTTTAGGATTTATGAATATGCTTGTATGTATCAGGCGCTTCATATTTTTGCTGCCTTTTCAATTGTGTAATTGGTTTTGTTCAGCGCTCTTTGGAACTGTTGCTTTTATCTGTGCACTCGTCAGTTCCGTGAGCCACTCGGTGTACATGCATCGAAGGTTCCCAGCTGTGCTGGTGCCATCTGTGCTATGTCCATGGCTGTATTTAATGTTACCTTAGTCCTGGCACTTAAAACTTTCTCTCGCAGTTTCGCTGAGTTTGTACCAAACACCACCCTGACCATCTCATCTTCCTCTGCATAAGCACAGTCCTTAACCCGTGAATATTTAGTGGGGTTTGCTATTGGATTGCTGCTGACGGACGGCCTTATATGGGCAGGCACTAAATTACAAACGCCAACCTGTCTATGAACTTAATTTAAAGTGTAGGTTTACATGTGCTTTGTTTCAAGTAGCAGAACTCATGAATATGGTTGTATATGTCACTTTCGCTTCGCTTCTTATTGTTTCGCTGCCTTCTCAATTATATAATGCATGTTTTCTTCAGCGCTTTTTGAGGTCTTCCTGGTTTTCTATGTACTGCGTGATTACGTGGGAGGCGTGATGATGTCACACGAAACTCCGCCCGGCGTTGAAGCTCATCTCCATTACAGTAAATGGAGAAAACTGCTTCCAGTTATGACCATTACGCGTAGAATTTTGATATAAAACCTTCCCAACTTTTGTAAGGAAGCTGTAAGGAATGAACCTGCCAAATTTCAGCCTTCCACCCACACGGGAAGTTGGAGAATTAGTGATGAGTCAGTGAGTGAGTGAGTGAGTGAGTGAGTGAGTGAGTGAGTGAGTGAGTGAGTGAGTGAGTGAGTGAGTGAGTGAGGGCTTTGCCTTTTATTAGTATAGATATAAAGTGGTCAAAAAATTAAAGGAACACTTTGAAAACATATCATATCTCAATGAGAAAAAAAATCATGCTGGATATCTGTACTGATATGGACTGGGTAATGTGTTTGGAATGAAAGGATGCCACATCGTTTCATGGAAATGAAAATGTTCAACCTACAGAGAGCTGAATTCAAAGACACCCCGAAAATCAAAGTGAATAAATGATGTGGCAGGCTAGTCCATTTTGCCAAAATTTCATTGCAGCAACTTCAAATTGTACTCAGTAGTTTGTATGGCCCTCACATGCTTGTATGCATGCCCAGCAATGTCGGGGGGTGGGGGTGGGGGGTCAGTTTGTCTGGTTCATGCTCCTAATGAGACGACGGATGGTGTCCTGGGGATCTCCTCCCAGATCTGGACCAGGGCATCACTGAGCTCCTGGGCAGTCTGAGGTGCAACCTGGCAGCATTGGATGGACCGGTTCTGTTGGATTTAGGTCAGGTGAGTGTGGGGGCCAGTCAATGGTATCAATTCCTTCATCCTCCAGGAACTGTCTGCATACTCTCGCCACATGAAGACGGGTATTGTCATGCACCAGGAGGAACCCAGGACCCACTGCACCAGCATAGGGTCTGACAATGTGTCCAAGGATTTGATCCCGATACCTAATGGCAGTCAAGGTGTCGTTTGTATAGCCTGTAGAGGTCTGTGCGTCCCTCCATGGATATGCCTCCTTAGACCATCACTGACCCACCACCAAAATGGTCATGCTGATCAATGTTACAGACAACATAACATTCTCCATGGCTTTTCCAGACCCTTTCACGTCTGTAACATGTGCTCTGAGTGAACCTGCTCTCATCTGTGAAAAGTGCTGGACCTGCCAATTCTGGTATTCTATGGCAAATGCCAGTCGAGCTTCATGGTGCTGTGCAATGAGCGCAGGGCCCACTAGAGGATGTTGGACCCTCAGGCCACCCTCGTTAAGTCTGTTTCTGATTGTTTGGTCAGACATTCACACCAGTGGGCTGATGGAGGTTATTTTGTAGTGCCCTGGCAGTGCTCATCCTGTTCCTCCTTGCCCAAAGGAGCAGATACCGGTTCTGCTGATGGGTTAAGAACCTTCTACAGCCTTGTGCAGCTCTTCAAGAGTAACTGTCTGTCTCCTGAAATCTCCTCCATGCCCATTAGACTGTACTGGGAGACGCAGCAAACCTTCTGGCAATGGCATGTATTGATGTGCCATCCTGGAGAAGATGGACTACATGTGCAACCTCTGTAGGGTCCAGGTATTGCCTCATACTGCCAGTAGTGATACTGACCGTAGCCAAATGCAAAACAAGTGAAAAAACAGACGAGGAGGGTAAAATGTCAGTGGCCTCCACCTGTTAAACCATTCCTGTTTTGGGGGTCGTCTCATTGTTGCCCCTCTAGTGCACCTGTTGTTAATTTCATTAACACCAAAGCAGCTGAAACTGATTAACAACCCTCTCTGTTACTTAACTGACCAGATCAATAGCCCAGAAGTTTCACTGACTTGATGCTATACTCTCATTAAAAAGTGTTCCTTTAATTTTTTGAGCAGTGTATATATATATATATAGATAGATAGATAGATAGATAGATAGATAGATAGATAGATAGATAGATAGATAGATAGATAGATAGATATAGATATATATATATATATATATATATATATATATATATATATATATATATATATATATATATATATATATATATATATATATAGATATATAGATATGAGAACAACACTCATATCAATGACAAAACAATTACATTAACAATCATGTTACGTTATTTGTAGTCTATAAGTTATTAAACAGTAAAACATTAACGTTTTAAGAAGTAAAGATACATTAAGCACCACTGGAGTGGTTTCAGGTAAACCACATTTTAAAGATGGTATAATACAACAGGTATGTAGTACTAACAGCAGCTAAAATGTATATGGATCATCTCTCGATAGTAGATCCCTTTTGAAAGGCGCAACACGACGGCTGTGGTATAGAAATCACATTTACTATGTGAACGTCCAAATTTCTGCCTCTGGTAATGTGCCTTACCGGCATCACCAGCAATTAAAGAAAATTAGTTTTGTGTCCTCTGCAGTGTTAACAGTATACGTGCAACCCCGGCTGCTTGACTTTAATAGTATTTTTCCAGGGAAACAGACGCCACTTTTTGCAGACACGTTCACGTGATCAAAAGTCTCAGCTCTCTTTGGAGGTTATATATATGGAAGATGGGATCGATGACGTCAGAAGTAAGGGCAGAAGTAACGTGCTGCGGGAAGAATGAGGCTTATGGCGGCGGAGCGTCTTTTTTTCTGCAAGAAATAAAAGGAGAAAGGTTAGTACTCCGCCATTCCCTGCCGGTGAATGTCTTCCCAAGCGTATTAAGGTCCGTCCGCGGTCCCCTACTCGCGCGTGCGTGACACGACCCCCCCTTAGCCCAAAACCGTCTGGTCGGGCGGACCTAACCGAGAGCTCGTGAATACAAGAGAGGGCATCGGCATTGGCCTGAAGGTTGCCGCGACAATAAGTGACGGTGAACTTATACGGTTGCAAGTCCAGAAACCACCTGGTGACCCGGGGATTTGACTCTTTGTGTATGGACATCCACTGAAGCGCAGCGTGATCAGTCACCAGAGTGAACTCCCGACCCAACAGGTAGTAACGGAGATGGGTCACCGCCCACTTAATGGCCAAGGCCTTCCTCTCCACTGCCGCATACCTGGTCTCTCGGTCCAGCAGTTTCCGGCTTAAGTACATCGCGGGGTGCTCGACACCATCGACGCTTTGGCTCAACACGGTGCCCAGGCCTGTGTCCGAAATGTCGGTCTGGAGAATAAAAGGAAGACCAAAATCAGGTGTCCTTAATACTGGTGCTGACGATAGGGCCCTTTTTAGGTCACTGAATGCCTGTTCCGCCTTGTTGTTCCATACCACGTTTAAGGGAGCACCCTTCTTTGTTAAATTGGTCAAGGGTGCTGCCCTTTCGGAGAAACGGGGTACGAACCGGCGGTAGTACCCTGCCAAGCCCAAGAAAGCCTGCACCTGTCTCTTGGTATTCGGACGGGGCCATTCCAAGATGTCTTTGATTTTTGAACATTGTGGCCTCACCTGTCCTCGTCCCACTAGGTAGCCTAAATACTTGGCCTCTTTCAAGCCAAAAAAACACTTACGAGGGTTTATGCGGAAGCCGACTTTGGCTAGTGTCGCGAGGACAGCGGAGACCTGCAATAGCTGTTTCTTCCAGGTGCCGGAATAGATGACTACGTCATCCAGGTAGGCGGCACTATAGGACTGGTGGGGCTTCAGCACTCTATCCACCAGACGTTGAATGGTCGCCGGGGCCCCGTGCAGCCCAAATGGGGGGACCTTGTATTGCCAATGTCCTCTAAGGGTGCTAAAGGCAGTTTTCTCGTTGGCAGATAGCGTTAAGGAAATTTGCTAATACCCTTTCGTCATATCAAGGGTAGTCAAGTATCGAGCCGTACCCAGCCGCTCAACCAGGTCATCTATATGGAGCATCGGGTAGGCATCGAATTTGGAGACCTGGTTTAGACGTCTAAAGTCGTTACAGAACCTCCAGGAGCCATCTGGCTTAGAAACGAGGACGATAGGACTGGACCAGAGACTGTGGCTCTCCTCAACAATATCCATGTCCAACATCCGTTGCACCTCCAGTTCTACTTCAGCGCGTTTTGCCTCCGGGAGTCTATAAGGTCTCTCCCGGACGATTACTCCGGGGTCCATGACTATACAATACAATACAATACAGTTTATTTTTGTATAGCCCAAAATCACACAGGAAGTGCCGCAATGGGCTTTAACAGGCCCTGCCTTTTGACAGCCCCCAAGCCTTGACTCTCTGAGAAGACAAGGAAAAACTCCCAATAAAAACCTTGTAGGGAAAAATGGAAGAAACCTCGGGAAAGGCAGTTCAAAGAGACCCCTTTCCAGGTAGGTTGGGCGTGCAGTGGGTGTCAAAAGTAGGGGGTCAATACAATACAATACACAGAACAGAACAATTCCTTAATACAGCATAATAATAAAAATTTTAGAAGTACGGTTTAACAGTAGATGATATGACATAATTAGGTTTGGATATTTATAACACACTATGTCGTGTTCAATCAGCGAGGTCCGGCCTGGTGATTCGCACACTACTTCGGGGATGGCCAGGATTGGGTGGGTTAACTCCTGCCGCTGTAGGGGTGTCAGCTCGTCACTGAGGTTAAGGGCAGACGTGCATGTGAATAGGGAGAGGGAACTACGAGTGTCGAGAGACTCCTCCCTATTTTTCCAAGGTTTTAAGAGATTGACG
Source organism: Polypterus senegalus (assembly GCF_016835505.1). Lineage (NCBI taxonomy): Eukaryota > Metazoa > Chordata > Cladistia > Polypteriformes > Polypteridae > Polypterus > Polypterus senegalus. The sequence goes on along the minus strand of NW_024386219.1, from coordinate 356,860 downwards.
TGGTAGATCCTCTCACTCGGCCGACGATTGGGCTGTTTAACCAAATAGTCGACGAGTCCCTTTCTTTCCTTAACCTCGTAGGGCCCTTGCCAGTGAGCTAGTAATTTAGAGTGGGAGGTAGGAACGAACACCATCACTCGATCCCCTGGGTGGAACTCCTGGAGGACGGAGTTACGATTGTAACACCGGGCCTGCGCTGCCTGCGCATGAGTCACATGGTCTTTTAGGAGCGGCCTGATTCTATCGAGCCTATCACGCAGTTACGCCACATACTCCATCATATTGGAGGAGGGAAGGGCCTCAGCCTCCCAGCCCTCTTTTAGTATGTCCAAAATACCTCGGGGTTGTCGCCCATATAACAACTCAAAAGGGGAGAAACCCGTAGAGGCCTGGGGCACTTCCCGGTATGCAAAAAGCACGAGCGGTAGGAGTTGGTCCCAGTTCCTGCCATCCGCGTTGACTACCTTTCGTAGCATCTGTTTAAGCGTCTGGTTAAAGCGCTCTACCAACCCGTCTGTTTGCAGGTGATAGACAGACGTCTTCAGGTGCTTTACACGGAGTAATTTGGCAACCTCCCTGAACGTATCTGAGGTGAATGGTGTACCCTGGTCCATGAGGACTTCTCTGGGAAGACCCACTCTAGAAAATAAGTTGACTAATTCCCTTGCAATGTTTTTGGTGTTAGCGGAGCGCAGGGGAACCGCCTCTGGGTATCGGGTAGCATAATCCACCATGACCAATATGTACTTATGGCCACGGTTTGAGGCTTCCAGGGGTCCTACTAAGTCCACCCCTATTCTGTCGAAGGGAACATCGATCAGGGGAATAGGGACGAGAGGAGAGCGGTCCCTCCTAGGAATCTGGCGAATCTGACTCTCCGAGCAGGATTGGCAGAAACGCCGGATCTCCTTGTTGATCTCGGGCCAGTAAAAGCGGAGCTTTATCCTATCCAAAGTTTTCTCGGCCCCGAGGTGGGCGCCTAAGAGGTGAGCATGAGCTAGTTCGTATATCTCCCGCCGGAAGGTACGTGGCACTAGCAGCAACTTCCACACCTCGCCCTCGTGGGTTGCCACCCGATACAACAGATCGTTTTCTAGCACAAAAAAGGGCTCGCGTGGTATGGAATCGTCAGCTTGTGAGCCACTTGGAAGAACAACCGCATTCCGGGCAAAGCGCAGGGAATCGTCATTCCACTGCTCTCTCTTAAATGAGGCAGGCGTGGACCGAAACTGGTGATCCAGACTATTCAAAGGGTCCTGGGAGCTGGTGACAGGAAGAGTACCCTGGCTCGTTCCCTCTCCGGCGGATACTTCCGGGTCAGGGTCCGTCGCCGGAGAAGCGTCCCCCTGTGTGCCTACGCCATTAGGCCCTGCCCTAGTGCACGGCGTGGGGACTGCGGGAAGGGCGCCTCGCCCCTTCATAGCCAGACCCAACGAGTCCCTGGGAGCGGTGTGCATCTTACCGCATTTTTTGTGTGACCAGTCCTATCCCAAAATCACCGGATAGGGGGATTCGGGTAACACCGCGACCACCAAGCGAGTCAATTCCCCCTTCCAGGCGATATAGCATTGTGCGGAACGATACAACCTGGTCTCTCCATGCAAACAAGTGACTTGCAAATGTGGGTTTAGCCACTGCCGCGGTAAAACATAACGGCGAGCAACAATGGTTATGTTGCTGCTGGAGTCAAACAAAGCCACCACCGAGTGCCCATTCAGTAACACCACTCCCGTATTTGGACTCGCCAAGGGATGCGACGGGGCACAGTACCGTTCCGCCGTAGTCCAGGTGCAGTCCATTGGCTCCGTGGTCACTTCAAGGGACAGGTCGGCAGTAGATGGCCGGTCTCGCCGCACTTGTAACAGCGCGGGGAGGCCGGCTTTTCTTTGGGTCTCTGTGGCGCTTCCGCATCGCGTCGAGTGGGCTCGGGGGTGGCTGCATGTCCCTGTCGGTTCCCACGAGCTTGCCTTTCTGACCCCCTGGCTCGGAGTACCGCGAGTTGACGCTCGAGGAATTCCAGGAGTCCTGGCATGTCCTTATAAGGATGGCGCCGGACCTGCTGGGCGAGGGAACTGGGCATGGCGTTGACCAAGCCCTCACAGGCCACCTGCTCCACTACCTTCCGGGCTTGGGGTCCCTCGGGCCATAGCCAACGCCCCATTTTGCCCCTGAAGTCGAAGGCCTGTGCTCGGGCTGACTTGTCTGGGTAGAAATGCCAGTTCCGCCACTCACTCGCCTGCTGGCCCGGCGTGATGCCGTAGCGTGCCAGGATCTCCTGTTTTAGGAGGTCGTAGCTCGCGGCCTCCTCCTCGGGGAGGTCATAATAAGCCCGCTGCGTGGGTCCCTTCAGGTAGGGCGCCAGGATGGACGCCCACTCGGACCGCTGCCACTGGTTCCTGGTGGCCGTCCTTTTGAAGATGCCCAGGTACGACTTGACGTCATCCGCGTCAGTCATGGGCACCAGAGGCGGAGGCATCGGTCGAGGCGGACCGGGTCTTACCCTCTGCGCTTCTGCCAACCTGGCCTTCATTTCCTCCAACTCCCGGGTAGTTGCGGCTTGCGCTTGCTGCAGGGACTGGATCTGTGCGTTCATCCCTTGCAGCACTGTGTTGAGGTCCTGTCTCTCTGTCATTATTCCAGACTTAGAATCCTGCCGACTACGCCACTGTAAAAGATAAAGCAAGAGACAACATAAAGGTTTGGGGTTTCCGGCCCCATATACTGTAGAATTATCCACAATAAGGAAAAACAAAAGGTCAAGTACATGAAAAAAAACTTTCACAATGCACGACTACAAAGATGGCGTCAGCAGCCATTTTATGGAGGAGGAGCCGGAAGTGGAGGAATGCTGGGAAGGAACCGTGGGGGAAGATGGGATCGATGATGTCAGAAAGAAGGGCGGAAGTAACGTGCTGCGGGAAGAAGGAGGTTTATGGCGGAAATAAAAGGAGAAAGGTTAGTACCCCGCCACTCCCTGCCGGTGAATGTCTTTCCAAGAGTATTGAGGTCCGTCCGTCGGTCCCCTACTCGCGCGTGTGTGACAATATATATATATATAACTGATGACCCATTGGCCTCGCTCACTGAGTGCAAGGGAAAAAAATAAAATGTAGTCGTTTCGTTCAGTTTCTTGCTACAGCAATTTTAACTCCGTTACAAACTGATCCAAAGTCTCATTTATACCTCATGTCTTCTCAGTAAACTTGTATCTCGCAAATACCGTCTTTCATCATAGGCATGACAAACGGCAGCGGGAGTGTGTCTATAAACTTAATGTAAAGTTACGGTTCACGCTGTGCTTTGTTTTCGCAGTAGCTGCACTTATGAATATGCATTGGCCTCGCTCACTGAGTGTAAGAGAAAAAAATAAAATGTAGTCTATAAGTTAATAAAAGTAAAACATTAACGTTTTGTTCAGTTTCTTGCTACAGCAATTTTAACTCCGTTACAAAGTGATCCAAAGTCTCGTTTATACCTCGTGTCTTCTCAGTAAACTTGTATCTCGTGAATACCGTCATTCGTCATAGGCATGACAAACGGCAGTGGGAGTGTGTCTATAAACTTAATGTAAAGTTACGGTTCACGCCGTGCTTTGTTTCCGCAGTAGCTGCACTTATGAATATGCATTGGCCTCGCTCACTGAGTGTAAGGGAAAAAAATAAAATGTAGTCTATAAGTTATTAAAAGTAAAACATTAACGTTTTGTTCAGTTTCCTGCTACAGCAATTTTAACTCAGTTACAAAGTGATCCAAAGTCTCGTTTATACCTCGTGTCTTCTCAGTAAACTTGTATCTCGTGAATACAATAATTCGTCGTAGGCATGACAAACGGCAGCGGGAGTGTGTCTATAAACTTAATGTAAACTTACGGTTCACGCCGTGCTTTGTTTCCGCAGTAGCTGCACTTATGAATATGCTTGTATACATTACTCAGTTCATAATCTTTTTCTGCCTTCTCAATTGTGAAATGGCGTTTTTTATTCAGCGGTCTTTGGAGGTCTTCCTTGTTCTCTACGTTCTTACGTAGGAGGCGTGATGACCCGACATGCAACTCCGCCCCCCACGGCCATCAAACTGAACTCCATTACAGTATATGGAGAAAAATATGTTCCAGTTATGACCATTACGCGTAGAATTTCGAAATGAAACCTGCCCAACTTTTGTAAGGAAGCTGTAAGGAATGAGCCTGCCAAATTTCAGCCTTCCACCCACACGGGAAGATGGAAAATTTGTGATGAGTGAGTGAGTGAGTGAGTGAGTCAGTGAGTCAGTAAGTCAGTGAGTCAGTGAAAGCTTTGCCTTTTATAAGTATAGATACCCGCGCTTCGCAGCGGAGAAGTAGTGTGTTAAAGAAGTTATGAAAAAGAAAAGGGAACATTTTAAAAATAACGTAACATGACTGTCAATATACAGTAATTGTTTTGTGAGTTTTACTGAGTGTTGCTGTCATCAAGGATTTGATTATCATTATTTCTTTCAATCAGGTTCGTATTTGTAGGATGTGTTGTGTTCAAGTTACATTCCGTGTTTGTCAATCGTTGTAAAGATGACAGGTTTCATTCATCGATTCGTTTCTTACTGCATCAATAAAGAGCTCGTCTTCCTCTTTATCTGAGACGTGACACACTGCATGCACTGGTTTTTTTTTTTAAACTGTCTTCCTTTAGCGGGACATTGACTTTTTCCACCGTGTGCTTTGTTTCCACAGTAGCTGCACTTATGAATATGCTTGTATGTGTCACACGCTTCATATTTTTTGCTGCCTTCTCAATTGTGTAATTCGGTTTTTGTTCACTCCTTTTTGGAACTGTTACTTTTTGTCTGCATACTGCGTCAGTTCACGTGAGCCGCTCGGTGTACATGCATCGAAGGTTCCCAGCTGTGCTTGTGCCATCTCGTGCAATGTCCACGGCTTTATTTAATTTTAGCTAAGACCCAGCACTTAAAAGTTTCTCTCGCAGTTTTGCTGAGTTTGTGCCAAACACCACCCTGACCATCTCATCTTAGTCTGCATAAGCACAGTCCTTCACCCGTGAATATTCACCCGTGAAAATTTAGCGGCAGTTTCTATTGATTGGCCGCTGACGGACGGCCTTATATGGACAGGCACTAAATTACATTGATTTTGCGTTCCCATTCTATGTATGTGGGAGTGTATCACGAAGATGTGGTCATTTTCAGTAACAACTGGAGGTCTCATCTCACCCGCTTGCAGGCGGTGCTTGACAGTTTGAGGCTGGTGGGGTTGATGGCTAAACCCAAGAAGTGCAGATTGGGTATGTCGGAAACCCATTATTTGGGATATTCCATGTGGAATGGTCTACTCAAGCCTTAGATGGACAAGGTGGGGGAGCTGCTTGTGTATCTAAGTCTCGAAACACAGAGGTAGGTTCGTGCTTTCCTCGGGCTCACTGGTTACTAAAGGCAGTTCATTTTTACTTTTGCACATCAAGCCAAACCCCCCCCACTGACTTGTAGTATTGTCTATGAGAGAGACTTCTCAGACTTAAAGGCTGCATTATCCTTAGTTCCAATTCTACAGAATCATGTGTTTTCAAGAATTAATTCTGCAGAAGGATGCAAGTGCTTTCAGTTTGGGTGTGGTTCATTCTCAGTGTTTTGATAGAGAGGAAAATTGCATCATATTTCTCAGCAGGAAGCTGCTTCCTAGGAGGCACAATTACTCAATCATAGAGAAGGATTTTTTACAGATCTAGTGGGCAGTGGAGGCCCAATTGGTACTACATGTGGAGATGGGAGTTTACCCTGGTGACTGACCATGCCCTGCTTGAGTGGCTCTACAGACAAAAGGATGCGAATGCTCGGCTCACTCAGTAGTTTATTAGTTTATAGCCATTTGCTTTTGCACTGTTCCGGGGCTGCGCACATCAAGTTTTCAGCGGCACAGAGCCAACTGCAAGCTCACCGCCTCCTTGTGCAACATGTCTGTTGTTTGATGGGTGATGCATGGAACATTATAGCTTGGCCACTGACCTGGCCCCGGCCCTACCTGGTTGTTGTGTCTGTGTGTAGTAGAGTGTTAGCTCCCACTTCAATAAATAACCTTGTTGTTTCTGTTTCGAGTTGAATAAAGCTGGTTTTCCTGAAGCCCTTGGGCTCAGCCTCATCTTTTGGGTGTAAGACTGTGAATACTTAAGTTAGTAGAAGATAAACAGATCTCCAAAACACATAATGCTAAAAGTTTAGCATTCTAAGAAAGATTACTGTATTATTTTAATTTTTTGCAATTGTAGAGTGAAAAAAGAAAGGAGTACTATGCAAAGGTTTGTGCACTTCAGATAACTTTTCCCAAGGTCTCAGACCTTCATTCGCTCATCAGGTCTATGACTTGTTCACAGTCATCGATGGGAAACCCAAGGTGATGCAAATGTCAAAGCTGTATAAATTCTTGGACTCCTCAAACCGTCCCAACAATCAGCAGCCATGGGCTCCACTAAGCGTCTGCCTAGTACTGAAAAATAAACAATCGATGCACACAAAGCAGGAGAAGGATGGCTACAGGAAGACAGCAAAGCATTTTCAGGTAGCTGATCCTTCAGTTCGTAATGTTATTAAGAAATGGCAGTTAATAGGAATGGTGGAGGTCAGCTTGAGAGAAAGAAAACTTTTCTGAAAGAACAGCTCATTAGATTGCGAGAAAGGCAAATAAAAATCCTGTTTGACTGCAAAAGACTTTCAGGCAGATTTAGCACACTCTGGAGTGGTGGTGCCCTGTTCTATTGTGCAGTGACACCTGAACAAATATGACCTTCATGGTAGAATCAGCAGGAAAAAAACTTTCTTGCATCCTAGCTACAAAATTCTGTGTGTGAAGTTTCAAAATGAACATCTAAACAAGCCTGATGCATTTTAAAAACAAGTCCTGAGGACTGATTAAGTTAAAATAGAACTTTTTGGCCGCAATGATCAAATGTTTGTTTGAAGAAAAACAGGCACACAATTCCATGACAAGAAGATGTTTCCAACTGCTAAGCAAGGGAGGTGATTGATCAGGCTTTGGGCTTTGTGTTGCAGCCACTGGCACAGGGAATATGTTATTGATAGAAGGAAGAATGGATTCAAATAAATATCAGCAAATTCTGGAAGCAAATATCACAACTGTAAAAGAATCTGAAGATGAAACAGGATAATGATCTGAAACACATCTCAGAATCCATAATGGAATACCTCAAAAGGCCTAAGCTAATGGTTTTGCCATTGCTCTCATAATCCCCTGACATTAACATCATTGAAAATCTGTGGATTGATCTCAAAAGAGTAGTGAATGCAAGATGGCTCAAAAATGCCACAGAACTAGAGGCCTTTTGCAAGGAGGAGCAATGTGCAAAATCCCCCAAATAAGAATTGAAAGACTCTTAGCTGGCTACAAAAAGCATTCACAAGCTCTGATACCTGCCAAACATGGTGTTACTAAGTATGAACAATGCAGGTTGCCCAAACATTTTGCTTTGGGCCCCCTTTCCTTTTTTGTTGTTTTGAAGCTGTAAATGATGGGAATAAAAAGTAATCTTTCTTAAAATATTAAATAAATGTGTCATCTTTACCTTTATGCCTTTTGGAAATCAGGTTATCTTTTACTATTCACAATAGCAAAAATTCGAACCAGTGGTGCCCAACCTTTTGAATGCCACTTCAGCTGCATCCTCAGAAGACAATTTGGGAATAGATTTTCAAAAAGCAAAGATAGCTACACATAGGGTGATTTAGAAATCTTAAGATTAAAAAAAATATCTGAATAGAAATCATAGAAGCAGTTATTAATTTGTTAGGGATTGGTAGTGCAAGAACCTGATTTATTTTTTAACGGTTGCAATAGAAACAAAAGAAACACATTTTGTGCAATTTCAATGACAGTAATTTACTTGATTTTGCACTGGATACATAGTACTGCGAGGGAATATGGTGAATCTCAATTTCAGCCCTCTAAAGAAACAAGGAATTGAATTCAGATAAAGCCATGGAAATCTGAAATTCATAATCAGGATCTACCCAACAGGGAAGTGAATCCTCCATTGTCAAGTGATGCTGTTTGAGTTAATTTTTTTAAGTCGACGCATATGTGCCTTCTTTGCAGCAAATGCTGTGGTGAAGTTGCGCATGGCACCTTTTATAGCCAGTCAAGACATTTGCAGGATCACTGATGGAGTTGGAATTTATTTCGCTTGTTTAACTTTGCTCAAAGTTTGGCATAGAACTCAGTGTTGTGAGGTACGGACATGTTAAACCATCAGCAGGGGCAAAATGAAAAAGATTCAGGAGAACAATTTGAATTGTGGATGATCTTTTATCTGTCAGTGAGGCAATTCCAATATAGAAATGGACAACAAAGCCTCTATTGATTGCAAAATAAAAATATTTCTAATCCTCGAATGTGAATGAGGGCAGGACAAGTAAAAAGAGAAAGCTTTAGCAGAGGAATTTAGCAAATAGAACGAGTTGCACTGGTTCAAAGCTAATTTACCGAGTTAAAGTTAGTCTGACAATCAACATTCGTTTAACATTCAGAATATTTCTGAAAAGAAAATAGCAATGTTATTAAAACCAATTATGAAACAAAATCACATTTTCCCAAAATATGTTTACGAGCATTTCATTTTGTCCCTTTTAATTGAAAAAAAAATCTGTATTTAAAATTAGCATCTGCAAAACACTGGCATCTCTGTAAGTAAATAACTGACATCGTAGTGACGAATAGTTAAAAATAACTTAAACAGTGATTCCTTAGTGTTAAAGAAAATGCAGCAGCCAATTTCAAAGAGACAAAGAGAAGTGCTTATCAGTATGGAAACAGGCGACCAGTGTTAAGGCACTGATCGGGCACAAGCGGTTGTAACAGTACAGAAGACAGTAAGAAATGAGCTAGCACAGGGTATTCAGAATGCATGTTTATAATAGTAAAGGGAAAAGAGTTGAAAAAACTTACAAAAATGTACAGTTCTTAACAGTCAAGAAAGCAGCTGTGGTGGATTGCCGGCATTTTACTCCGGCCCTCACCCCCTGGCCGCTAGGAGGAGCTCTCCCGAGAGCATATACGGGCCCCGAATTCCAGCAGGGCCTCATGGACTATGTAGTTTTTATACACAGCCCTGCTGGATACCTTGGGGGCCACTGGGAGTCGCTGTCGGGAGGCCAATGGACTCATTTGGGCACCATGACCCGGAAGTTCGTCACAGGAAGAGCGACGGGCTTCCGGGGTGAAGAAAAGTACTGTTTACCCTGACCCGGAAGGAATAAGGACTTGTGGAACTGTTGGGCAGAAAGACTTCCGGGTCAGGAGGAATAAAAGGACTCTGGGAACTCCCAGACACTGAGCTGAGCTGGGTGGTAGGAGGGCAACGCGTCTGGGAGTGGAGGATTGTGATTATTACTAATTTATTATTGTTATTGTGATTGATGAATATAGTGGAGTGGAGGGTGCTTGGTGCACATTATTATAATAAATATAATTATTGTGGCAATTTTACCAGGTGTTTGGCGTGGTACCTGAGGGTTCAAGGGAGCACTACTGCCCCCTACTGCGACACAGTGCAGTTAAGAGGATGACAGCTTAAGGGTTCATTAATATGATGGAATACAAATGGTGCATGTGGAGAGCTTTAAGAGAGAAAGTAAATAGAAAGACACAAATGGAGGAGAACAGTCAAAGAAAAGTGAAGTTAACTATACAGAATTAAAAACATCAGGCAGTCGAGGGGGAGAATACTACAAAGGCATAAGGAATCAGAAGGTGTAAAATAACTGTAGCAGTTATTTAATCAATATTTTTGCCTTTTAAGTTTACCATTTAAGTTAAATCTTTTAATTTTAATAAAAAAAAATTAAACTCTTAAAAACAAGTGGATTTAGCAATCTAAAGTAAAATTTTAATAATGAGGCCAGTGCAATGCAAGTTCTGCTAGATGATGGATTTTGTGGTCTTCTATGAGGGCTACATCTGCAGGAGATGCCAGCTGATCCAGCACCTCAAGCTCAGGGTCGCTGAACTGTAGAAGGAGTTGGCTGGCCTGCATTGTAGTAGAGAATTGGCAGAGCTGGCCCAGGTGTCCTTTTAGAGAGATAGTATGCACTCCTAAGGTTCATGGGAGGAGATTCCAAACCACACATGTAGAGATAGGTGGTCCACAGCCACAAAACGCAAGGTAAATGATGCACGCTGTCTAGGGGCCTCAACCCCAAAATTAGAAGTGTCAAACCATTTTCAGGTCCTTGCGGAGCTGGACAGTATCTCTGAAGATTCTGAGATGGTAGAAAGGCATAAAGAGCCCCAACAGACCATCTCAAAACCAGTTCCCAGGAAAAGAGAAGTAGGGATTGCTGGGGACTCAGTCATTAGGAGGACTGAACTGCAGGTTTCCTCCAGAGACAGGAAGTCTTGGGGTGTGGGATCCCTTTTGGAACAGGTGGGACCTGTTCCGACGCAATGGGTTATAGCTAAACCATGGGGAACCAATGTGTTGGAGAGGGGTATGAGTACATTAGTTCAGGATTGTTTAAACTAGGAAATGGGGAGTGGGTGGTTGGAGCCAGGGAGTTTAGGACAGACCAGGTTTAGAACTGTACGTGAAGGAATAAACAATAGTGTAAAAATAAAAATGCATAGTAATGCAAATTCTAAACCAATGTTTAAATGCAAAAGTAAAATAAGTAACACGTTAAAAATAAGTTGTCTAGAGATATCAAAAATAAAACAAGTGAGTTGGAGTTGTATGTAGCAGAGCATGATTATATTATAGCAATAACAGAAACCTGGCTAAATAACAAAGATGAGGATGAGTATAATATAAAGGAATACACATTTTTAGGATTGACAGGACAGAAAAGGGGAAGGAGGTTGCTGTTTATGCCAAACAGATTTAAATGCAAGTCTTCTTCAGTTGGATGATGAACCACATCTTAATGAGGACATCTGGCTTCTTCTGGAAATCAGAATAAGAAGGTCTTATTTTACTGTGTTATTGACCGACCAATGCAGGCAGTAATTCCAAAGTACACCTTTTTAGTAATATTAAAAAAGGCAATATTTCTTGAAATAAAACTAGGTGGGAGGTGAGGAAAATTGGGCAGGTTCTGTTTAGCAAAATTTCTAGTTTGAAAGTAGTGAAAGAATTGTGTTGAAGAGAAGTCATATTTGAAGTGTAATTGTTCATAGGATGCGAAGACATTATCTATGTACAAGTCTCTGAGTGTTTTAATCTCGGACATTTTCCAAACATTAAATACTGTGTATGTTGAGAGGGTGGAAAAAGGTGGTTGTCATGTAGAAGTGCAACAGATAAAAGCTCCTCTGCCTTAAAGTGCTTCATAAGATGGTTCCATATTCTGAGGAAATGAAAGGCAATTGGATTATTAGTGTAATGGGGGTAGTTTGTATTAACTGGGGCACAGAACAGAGAATATAAAGAAGTACTACATTTTTATTTCTATTGCAGACAAGGCTTGTGTAAATTCATCGATTTGTGTCGATGTCGATGCTACAGCTTGTGTATTTGCCACCCAGTACTAAAATCAAAAGTTAGGTAGTGCCATACCCCCTTCTGTTTTAGGTCGTGGTAGATCTAGACTGTTGGATGTGTGAATGTTTTGAATTCCAAATAAATAAGGTTATGATTGAACCCATTTCCTAAAAAATGATTTGTTAATGTATATGGGGATGCTTTATATTAGGAAACAAAGCTTAAGAAGGATGTTCATCAGTGTTGATTCTCCATGCTAATGTAAGATGGAGGGTACACCATCTATTTACATCTTGTTTAATTTTTTCCATACAGAAAACAACATTTTCTAACCTCTTAACGCGCACACGTACCGGTCCCGGGACATAACAGCATTTTAAAAACGTTACAGTAATGTGTGCATGCCCATCTGCCATGCATCTCGACACCCTACCCATCAAATGAAACTTCAAAGTCTCGTCTTACCGATGATATAAACCATTTTGACACACAACAACCACAGCACTGACACTAAAGCCTTTTTTACAGAGAAGTACATACTTTTAAGAGTTGACTGTCCCTACCTTTGAAGACCCCCTGCAAGTCAAACATCAATATTTCCGAGCAGTATTGATCCCATTGTGTCCGTAAGGCTCCAGCGAATATAATCCAGTAAAACGATTTAGGTCCAAAACACACGATATATCCTCAAAGGGACAAAAACTCCAGAAAACGTTTTATAACTTGAGACCACCTAAGTAATTTTTTTTCACTTCTATTGCTCATATCAGACGTAATTTGTTTCTGTCGGCGATAACCATGCTACCGCATGAAACACGGAAGTGTTAGCTTCTGATCGACACCTAAGTTGGCCAATTACGACGGGTCTGGGGTTGACTGGCACCTCGTATAGCCAACAGTGTCACAGACAGCTGAAAGATGACGTATAGCTCCAAACCCTGGTAGAATCTACCAGTTTGATTGGACACTGTGACTGACACTCAAAACTTACAGCCAATGAGCAGCCGAGCATTTTGATATGTAACTTGCCATACTAACTTGTAAACAAAACGATGAGCTGCGCGAAGGTGGCATTTGTACCAGTCTGCAGAGTTGGTGCGTGGTTGTTTATTGTGATTTCGCCAAGTTTTTGCATTTTAAATATGAATAAAGGTAGAAGTTTAAACGTAAATAAACGCTCGATTAAATAATAGATGCATGTACGCTTGCGAAAGTATTCAACCGGCCCAGGAGACGTCTAATGGCAGAGAGCGACGTGCCACGCCCTTGTGCTTTCTGCTTGCTAGTGATTGCTGCCATCAAGTGGCACATGGAAAAACGCTGAGCTGTGTTGTAACAGTTTGTAAAAGAAATGTATATAGTTTGTGTGCATTTTATAAAAAAAAGTAAAAAATAAAAATATAAATATATTTTTGGCCCATAAGACTTGTATTGACTATTTTTACATAGAAATGTGTATTTTTTATTGTTTGTATTATTTTTATAACTAATAGAGTGACACTGTGTGTAGATATAGATTCCTTTAGGTGTAAGCTTTCAGTAGAGCCCTCATTGATATCTGTGGGTTGAAGCATTCAAAAGTTATTACACTTTTCCATACGTTCCAAAATGTGGATAATGGTCCCTCTAAAAAGCCCCTGGACATGCCCACATAAAAACTGGTGTAAAAAATGTCATTTTTACAGGTATTCTTTTCAAATTTGAAATGTGAGTAGTCAACAAGTTATTCTGTTGGTACATAGTGTGTTTCTGTCCCCACCTACCTACTGCAGCTTTATTTTCCTTTATTTTCATAAAAAAACTTAGGCGAGAACAAAAAAATTCATTTTTTTTGTGAGTTCTAATGTGCATAACTTTTGATCAGTCACACCTACAGTGATTCTGACTACTAAGGGTGAAACTAGAGAATGTTACCTTTACAAAGAGACCAAACATGTGTTTATACTCCAGATAGTTCAATAACAGCAATGATTCTAATTTGGAGAGGTCGAATTACAAGCGATTTAGCAAAAATGACCCCGCTTGATAAGGGAAAAGATCTTTATATTTACCTGTTATATTTACCCATAGATATTTAAACTAAGATAAATGAGAAGGTGTCCAATCCAATATTGTGTGCTAGAGAATTATTGGTCAGTCTTGAAGACTCAAATAGCATCTCTACAATTTAAAAAATATTTTAAAGTCCCTTCCTTTCAAAGACTCCAAGGTTCATTGGGGAAAGGATCTGTCTCTTAATATTGCAGGAAAGGAGTGGAAGCAACTATGCACATAATATACACTAGCTCCAAATGAATCATTCAACATAAAATCTTTTATTGAGCATATTTATCTCATTTAAAATGGTACAAAAAGTTTCCAGGGAAGGATTCAACTTGTGAACATTGTAATCTAGCTCCAGCTATCTGGGCCACATGTTCTGGGCATTCACCAAATTAACAACAATTTGGACAAAAATCTTTGAATACCTATCAGATAGTCTTGGTGTCACAATCACTACTAACCCATTAACAGTTGCGTTTGGTGGGCTCAAAAATGGACTTAAAGTGGAAAAGGACAAACACATTGTAATTACCTTTAATTCACTTCTAGAACATAGACTTATTTTCCTCAGCTGGAAGAATCCCAACCCACCACTTTTAAGTTAGTGGGTAACTGGTGTTCTATACTATTTCAAATTGGAAAAAAAATCTAATTTTCAGTTAGACGATCTATTCAAAACTTTTTTAAAATATGGCAAGATCTAGTCAATAACTTTTTAGAATAAGCTTCAATTTCAGGGAAAAGTATACTCTTTCTTCCTTTTGTAGAGTAGCTTTGGTTGTTGGCTTTTCTCTCTTTCTCTTGGGTGGGGGTTGAATTTTACTTTATTGCATGGAATGTCATCTACTTCAAATTAAAATCACTAAAAATAAATTTAAAAAAAAATACTAAAAAGGCAAGTTTAGAGGGGGATATTATAGTCATGGGGGACTTTTAACTACCTGAAAATTAACTGGGATAACCTTGCAAACACTGAAGTACAAGAGCAGGAGTTTTTATACATAATCAGTGACTGTTTTTTAAACACAGTATGTTAAAGCTCCAATGTGAGATGCTTTGTAATAATCAGAATAGAATTGAGGGTGTAGAGGTGATTGAACCACTAGGGTCAACTGACCATAATATAATACAATTCACAGTGTTCTCAGAGTGCAGATGCAAAGACTAAAACTGTTGAGTTTAACTTTGATAAGGCAAATTTTGAGCAGATGCAGCAAATTCTAAAGAGAATAGACTAAAATAAGCGTGGAGACATTCGAGGAGCAGTAGAACAGGTTTAAAAATGTTTTACACATAATGGAGGACAGGTGCATACCTAAACCTGAAACTAGTAGGAAACTTAAAATAAAAACAAAAAAAACTCAGCAGTGAGTTAATAAAGAGATGAAAAAAGCTACAAAGTTAAAAACAGATGAATAAGGCATATAAGACTAACTCCTGTGTGAATCGTACAGCATAGGAGCACATGAAGGCAACCATTAAGAATGATTTTAGAGAGGCTAAAAGGCAGTGACAGAGAAATATAGAAGATAAGGCAAAAGATGACTCAAAAAGATTCTTTTAGTATTTTTGTAGTAAAAGAACAGTCAAGGAAGAGGTGAAGTGCATCCGGAACAGTAAATGCTGTGATGGATACCCGGGTGTCAACAAGCCCAAACCCCAACACAAACACAAAATTACAGTCCCAGGCTCAAATAAAGGTTGTTTATTAACAAGAAATATCTTCAGCACAGTAGAAAAACGCAAACCACAGGTTCCCTCTCTCTCTCCACCTCACAGCCCTCCTCCAGCCAAGTGTTGCCTCTCTACCTCCCAGCTCCGACTCACCTGGATAAGAGAGTGTGGTCCATTTTATTACAGACCCAAACGAAGTACTTCTGGGTAACACGGAAGTCCATCACCACAGTAGGGATCTGGTTTCCCTGCAGCGCCCCCGTGACCCCAACAGGGCTGCCCTGCCGGACTACATTTCCCGGCATGCCCTGCTGACTTCACATGGGGCACCGAGAACCACAGCTGCTGCCATTTAGTGTGCTGGGGGAATAAAACCCCCAGGCAATATCTTTCCTTTTAAATGGGCTGTCTGTCCACCCTTTCTGGTCCTTTCTTCCATGTTTTCTTCTGGCTGGGATGCCCATCCAGCCCTCAATGGCATCTACAGTGGGAAATAAAATATAAAGACACTGAAACAGCAGATGCTCCAAATTTGCATTTTTCTGAAGACTTCACCTATGAGGAAGTGGATAACCTCCTAGTGGTAAATTGGACTAGTAAGGAGGAACTGAGATTATTTGGAAATTATAGAGGGAAAAGTACTGCTTAGATTAAATAAGATGAAATCAAACAAATCACCAGGACCAGATAATATTTACCCTCAAGTTCTTAAGGAAGTTAACACATGCATATACTGTACATATGCTTGATGCAGATTTTTAGAATGTCACTGCGCACTAGGGAAATTCTGAATAACTGTAAAATGGCAAATATCATCCTGTTATATAAAAAGGGTGAATGGGAAGATCCAAACACCTATAGTACTGTAATATTAACATGCATCACAGAAAAATTAATGGAAGGAATTATAAGATTGAGCAACACATGGAAAGAAAATTTAACAGGTCAGAATGGATTCAGACAAGGGAAATCCTGCTTTACCAACATGATGCAATTCTATGAGGAAGCAACAAAAGGATATGATCAAAGTGGAGCATATGATATTATTTATCTTGACTTTCAGAAAGCATTTGATAAGGTGCCACAAGTGAGGTTATGCATCAAACTAAAAGAAGTGGGAGTTCAGGGTGATGTTTTCAGATGGATGGAAAATTCACTCAGACACAGAAAGTACAGGGTGATGGTGCGAGGAACCTCATCAGAATTGGTTAATTTAAAGAGTGGTGTTCAGCAGGGGCCAGTGCTAGGGCTGCTGCTATTTTTAATATATACTGTATATACTAGTCTAAATCAGAAAAAGCTGAAAAGTATAGAAAATTTAAAAAAAAAAAGCAGTGATCTTAAATTTACTTCAACTTTTATTTCTTTGCAGACAGCAGACCCCCGTGAGCCTGTGTTAGGATATAGCAGGTTGGGAAATGACTGACTGACTGACAGTTTGAAAAGAAAATATTTTATGTTTTGTCTGAAAAACTTCATTTCATTTGTTAATATACATCTATTCCTTTATTTCAGGCCTCCAACACATTCTAAAAAAAGTCAGGATGGTAAAGCATTTACCACTTTGTAATGTTGCCATTTCTTCTCACAACACTTAAAAAATGTTTTGGCACTGAGGATACCAAGCAGCGAAGTGTTTCTGGTGTTGTTTTGTCCCATTCTTCCAGCGAACACATCTTAAGGTGTGCAACAGTACTGGGTTGTCATCCCGTTTTTAGTTTAAAAATTCTGCACACATTCTGTATTGGGGAAGGGTCAGAACTGAAAGCAGGCTAGTCCAGCACCTGCACCCTTTTCTTCCGCAGCCATGCCATTCAAATGTGTTCAGAATGAGGTTTTAAATTGTTTTGTGGAAAAAATGCATGGATATCCCTGGAAAAGATATCATCTTGAAGGCAGCCCATATTGCTCTAAAATTTCAGTGTAGTTTCCTGCAATAATGATGCCATCACAGAAATATAAAATATCTTTGCCAAGGGCACTGACATTACCCCTATAACTTGCTTTTGGACTTGTTATTGATAAAAGTCTGAATGGTCCTTTTTGTCTTTTTTCTAGAGAATATGGCATCCATTTCTTCCAAAAAAGGTCCAAAATACTGATTCATCTGACCATAACACGTTTCCACTGTGTGATTCCCCTGAGCCTACAGAAGTCGACAACACTGAGGCTTCTTTCTTGCACAGTAAAATTTTAAGTGACAGTTGTGAATGTCAATCTGTATTGTGGTGCTTGACAAAGATTTGCCAAAACAATCTCTTGCCCTTGTGATTATATCAGCTATTGATGAGAGACAGTTCTTGATGCAGTGCCATCTTATGGATCAGAGATCATGGGTGTTCAGCTTAGGCTTGTGCCCTTGACCTTTACTCACGGACATTCCTTGCACCTCAGATTCATTGAACCATTTAGTCATACTATGCACTGTAGAGGGAGAAATATACAAATCCCTTCTAATCTTTCTTTGAGGAACATTGCTTTTAAACATTTCTCATGCATTTGCGAACAAACTGGAGATCCTATACCCATCTTTGCTCCTCGAATACTTAGCCTTTTGAGGATATCACTTTTGTACCAAGTCATGATTATAATCCCCTGTTGACATCTCATTACGAGAATGTGTTGCAGGCCTGAAATGCAGGAATGGAATGTTGTGAAAGAACCAGCCTTGACACACACAAAAAAAGGTTTTGGGCAGCCAGCTGTATATTATCACTGGCTGAGTATGAAAAGGGTATGAAAATCACACTAATGTGCACGGATTGGAGTCCAACAGGGAACTAAGGTACATGTAAGTTGGCTGGTCTTTTAAGGCAAGGAACTGGAAATGATGCCATCAAGGTCTGGAACAGGACGTGACGCCATTTTTGGGGCTGGAGCCAAGCGTGATGCTCTTGGGGCCAGACTTGGAAGTGACATCATTCTTGTACTCAGAACCAGAATTGGTGTCGTTAGGGCTGAATCAGGCAGAGTTTCCCGTATTCGATCTGCAGAAATAACAGAGGAAGGTTTAGTGCAACCCGCCACCCCCTGGCCTGGCATGGGATTACCTTAATTTGGTCCATTCAGCTTTCTCCTATGTGCACATGTGTTACAATGTATATTAATAAATGATGAAGTTGACCAAACAAAACAGGAAATATGTTGGAGTCATACTGTCTGCAATGAAATAAAAGTCAAAATGAATTTAAGAATCACTATGGTTTTTTATTTGCAGTTTCCATACAGTCCCAACAACATTTTCTGATTTGGGTTGTAAATAATTTGGATAGGAATATATATAGCAAGCTGGTTAAGTCTGCAGATGATACCAAGCTAGGTGGACTTCATATACATCTCAACACTGAAAAATTGCTTAAAAAACATCAAGCTCACATTTCACACAAGCACCCATAATTTATTAAAACAAGGTTATTAATAGCATTCTATAGTTTAAGTTACTTTTATTCACACTTTAAAACATAGTAATATATTTTTCATTTTTGTCCACAAAGTGTGTCAGAAACTTTTCGTATGTTTTACAATGAGGCATAAAGCAAAAAAGTTTGAGTACCACTGACCTAGAGCATGCACAAAGAGTTCAATCCAGGATGTAAAACAGAGGGATGAAACCTGAGGGAGTTTCACTCTGGGCAAGAGTCTATGGTATTAATTTCATCTGCTTATTCAAAATTATTAGGTTACAGGTAGGGGCCATACGAAATCAGGGAATGGCTGGGATTGGTTGATTAATTAGTCTATCAGCCCGACTGATGTCACAAAGACAGAGTGTCTATAACACCTATCTTTCAAAACCATGGAAGGAAAGAGAAGGTCACAGATAAATTCGTCATTGTAAATTATTTTGATTTAAATGTTTGGAAGTAATTAAAGTCCTCCCAGAAAAAAAGGTGGAATTAGATCAAACGTATGCTGGAACAAGGTGTAACTGAAGAAAGTTTCATCCCTTCATCCAGTCCAATTGTATTAGTGTTAAACCCAATGGTATTTGACACTTTTGTAACAATCTTCTTTGCCTTAACAAATTCTCCCATCTTGAGACTTCCCATTTCTATCCCATGCCTCAAGTGGATGACTTTCTTGAAAGACTGAAAAAGGGTCGATACTTTACTCCTCTTAACATGAATAAGGGCTACTGGCAAATTAAAAGGAAAGTTCATGCTTTCCTGAGATTAGAAGGGTATTACCAATACTTTGTGCCTCAGTTCTCAGACAGGGCTATATGTTTCATTAATTTAACTCAAATAGGACCCCTAATACATTGATGTGGATCCCTGAGACTGAATCACCATTTATTGACTCTTAAAGGGCTTTTATATCTGCATTTGTTTTTAATGCTCCTGACTTTACTCGATCTTTCAATTTCCAGACCAACACATCTGACACTGACCTGGGGATGGGTTTAAGTAAGACAGTCTATTACACAAAACAACCTGTGATGAACCAGCAAAGCCATTAAATGGACCATAATTCTTTTGAGGTATTAACTCTTCGGCTGGGAATTTACCCTGTTGACTAACCATGTGCCTTTACATTGGCCTGAGACCTATGAGGAAATCAATTCTAGAATCACATGGTGGATCTTGGACTTTCAACCATACAAACGCAACGTATGTTGACATGGGCTATTATATGTTGTTGCTATTCTTGCTACATCATCTCACTTTGAGCCTCCAACACACTCCCTCATCATGTGTGACATGCCCCCCACATCCTCAAACCTGACTGTGATGTCATGTACTCAGGACAGATCATCATCCTGGAATGAAGCATGCCTTTGCAATGTACTACCTTAACAGGCCCAGTTCTAGAGGCGAAGCCGCCATTGTGCCATTTAATTTCAGCCGCCCCCTCACCCTTTAATAACTTCACTCGTTTAAACACTGAACACTACAAAAACTTTTGATTGATGTGCTGCGTACTTGAGCTGCCACAATTCACATGTTGTGATTTGCCCATTTTTCTTTGAAGCAAGTTACCGTCATTCGACGGGAATAGATGAGCCCCTGCACGAATGGCAGAACTGGCCCTGTACCTTAAACTTGTAGGGCTGAAGGTCTGGAAACCAGTAGATTAAGCTAATGTTGCCATCTTCGTGAATGGCCATCCACTGAAGGAGTGTTTATAACATCAACAGGGTAAACGTGCAGTCCAAGAAGTAGTATCCAAGCCAATGTTAGATGCGTCAGGCTAGAGGATGAAAGGTTTTGAGAGATCTCCAACAATGACCAACTTGGAATATATTTCCGGCTGTGCCATTCCACACCACCTAGTTGGGGGCACAGTTTTGCGTCAGTTATTTAAGAAGTGCCACTTTTTCAGAGCACTGGGGAAATAAATCACTGGTAGTACACCACTAGCCAAAGAAAACTTCTTTGTTTGAGACCAGTTTTGTGTGACTGCAGCCTTAGAGCAGTGCAGTTTGACTTTCCCCTGACAAACCATATACCACAGGTATTTTGTGAATTTCCCCTTGGGTACTAATAAAGTATCTATCTATCTATCTATCTATCTATCTATCTATCTATCTATCTATCTATCTATCTATCTATCTATCTATCTATCTATCTATCTATCTATCTATCTATCTATTTGACTTTGGTCAGCCCAAAGTAGCATTTCTTGGGATTGATGTGCATCCCAGCCAATACGATGGCCTGGAGGATGCTCAGGACCTGCTGCATTTCAGGTGCATGAAAAATTAAGACAGCACTACAAGCAATATGGGGCCAGTGCAGCCTGTCCATCAGATATTAAAATGTTGTTGGGGCTCTGTGCAGCCCAAAGGAAAGGGCACTTTATTGCCAGTGTCCCTAATGGTGCTGAAACTTTCTTTCTTTCAATTACTTTGTCAAAGGAATCTGCCAATATCCCTTAGTCATGTCTAAGGTGATTGAGTAACAATCCTTGCAGAGGTACTTGAGTAAGTAATCCACCCTGGGTAGGCATCACACTTTGAGACCTCACTTAAGCAGTGAAAGTTGTTACAAAACTGCCAGGAAATGTTGGGTTTTGGGACAAAAACAATAAGACTAGATTAGAGACTATGACATTCTTTGATGATCCCAAGGTCTAGCATTTTTTTTCATTTTGAGTTCTACCTCTGCTTGATTCACCTCTAGGATGTGGTAGGGAAAATCTCTCACAGTGTATCCAGGCTCTACAATTATGTTATTGAAGACTACAACAACAACGTATTTCTTGTATAGCCCAAAATCACACTGTTTTTTGAAAGCCCCATAGCCTTGACTCCCTAAGAAGACAAGAAATACTCCTCAAAAGGACCTTTGTAGGGTAAAAATGGAAGAAACCTTGGAAAAAGCAATTCAGAGGGAGACCCTTTTCTAGGTAGGTTGTGTGTGCAATGGGTGTCAAAAATGTGGTAAACACAGTATACAAAATAGAACACAAGTACTCCTCTTCACAGAGCTAGATAGCCAATTTATTATTGCTACCTTTGCTATTATTGCTATCATTGCTACCTCAAAAATATAATACAACAGTACCAACCTCAAAACTAAATGCAAAAATAGATTATATCACTCACAAAATACAGAGCTATCACATATGAGGATAAAGATTTGTTCAAATACATCAAAACAAACTAGAAACTTATAAAAAATAAATGAATAACACCAATATCTACACCAGCTAAAAGTAGAATCACTGTAAGTAAGTAAGTAAAAGGAGTCAGACAAGCTAGATATAGTAGAGTCCTGGAAACCTTGGCCAACAAGGTGCCTTCTCCCTATTGGCCATTCCACAGACGAATCAGTGCTGGGACAGCCAATCAGATGAAAGGACCCTAATATCTGATGATTCTAGTGCTCCTTTATCTGAGATGACATTTCCATAGGCAGGCAAACAATTTGGCAGTAGAGCAGTGGCACCAAGTGTGTCATGAGGATACCAAAAAGAGAAACAGCATATAAGAAATGAACAGATAGTAGCAGAAACTACAGAAACAGATATTTGCACAGAGAAATTATTTTAAAACATTATTTTGGCACCATGTTATGTTTATAGTATCAGGTATCTCAATAGAATAATATGAAGGATGCTTGGAATGGAGATGGCATAATGACTGGACTCAAACAATCAGGGCTCAGGTGCCAGAAGGGGATGTGGACAAGTCTAATGCACTGTTCAGCAATTGTTTAATGTTTTGTATTAAGCTCATCTTCTCTCTTTTCATTTATCCTTATAGTATTTGTCAGTAGGTTCTTTTTTTAAAATTAGATAATATTGTGGCTGAATGTGCTTTACATTTAGGCAGCACACACTGACCTCGCCATGCTACTGCACATGCTGTTCCCACAGGTGCCACCTGCTGCTGTTTACTGGAGAACGGAAAACATACTAATGGTGTGTGTACAACTAACAGAAGATGAGTGGTGGGAAAGGAGCTGAGTAGTATTCAGTCAGTATTCAGTCAGGAAGTCAAACAGCAGTAATATATCTTTTGAAGAACAATGAACAGATATTTATTCAAGCACATTCCTACATCAGTTCAGGTTATAAGTGTATAGGAATGGTCCTATTGCAAGTATACCATAAGCAGCAAGAGTCTATTCTAAATATTATAAGGCCAGCAGTTGTGCTTTCAAATGACTAATGTACAATATACACTACCAGTCAAATGTTTTAGAACACCTCCATTTTTCCTGTTTTTCTTCAAATTTAATCAGTTGAAATGCAATAAATGATCTAAAATGGGCAAAAGATAAGCAGTAAACTGTTTGTTTATGTTAACAAAAACTGAAAAACCGAAATTACAGAATATTACAAATGGGCCTTCATCAGGGAGCAACTAATAGATTACTACCTACAGATGTCCTGCAATGATTAAAATAAGTTAAGCCTTGCAAGATGAAACAAACAATTTGAACAGGTGTCCCAACTTGTGTTGATTACTTAAAAACCCTCTGCATGTTTTAAAGCACAGTTGGAACAGACTGTGTTACTACACCCTCTGAAGTACAGCTTGGACAATATTAAATTGTATAATGCCAAAATAATATAAATTTACAAATGAAATGAGACAAAGCCTTATTACCCTTAAAAGTGTGAGCCTTTCATTTAGAGAAATTGCAAAAGAAAATCAAAGTGTCGGCGAGTACAGTGGTGTCCTAGGTAATTGTAAACTGGGAGCAACTCTGATTGGAAGAGATCTGGCAGACACAAAGTCACAGCCCAATCAGAAGACAGGTTTCTGAGGATCACCAGCTTGCATGATCACAGGCACCTCACAGCACAACAGCTTCAAACACAGCTTAACAGTGCAGGTCGAAAAAAACAAGTCTCCATTTCTGCTGTGCAGAGGAGACTTTGTGCTGCAGGTTTGACAGGGTTACTGGCAGTAAGAAAGCCATTTCTTAAAGGACAAAATAGAACCTTGAAATAGTGGCAGTAGACTACTGCAGACTGAAAAAAAATCTTATGGACTGACAAATCAAAATTTGAAATCACTGATGCAGGGTGTTTGTAAACTGTTGAGTTGGTTCCTCAGTGTGTGACACCAACTGTCAAACATGGAGGAGGAGAAAAAGGGAAAAAAAGGGGAAAAAAAAAGGAAAAAAAAAAACATGGAGGAGGAAGTTGTTTTTCTGTAGGCAATTTTAGTGACTTGCACAGAGTGACTGGCATTCTGAATCAAAACAGTTACCACAGTTTGGTTGTTGTATCAGCTAAAGCTGGCTACTTTCACAAGTCAAAAATTGTAAAAAAATTCTGTAAACTTAATGATTCTTTGACTTATTTTTATTTGCCATCGTTTATTTGTTCTATGCCTTGATTTCCTGAAACATTAAGACATTAAATGGTGTGTATTTCCTTAAAAACTGAAAAAAACTAAGTTGTTCTAAAACTTTTGATTGGTAGTGTATGGTTTCAGATTTGAGCATTTATTTGTTTGTAATAGCAACTATCTGTAATAGTATGAGAGATGAATTTGATTAGCTTGTTCTGTAACAAATGGATGGACTAGAACAGAATCTACTTTCTGCTACTTTTATTTAATTGGCTATAACGTCATTATCCTTCACTCAAAATCATGTTCTAACCCTCAAAATAAAGATCAAACAGTTCTCTTTCAGAGTTTTTTTTTCATATGTCACAGCAGAATAATTTGCACCTCAGTGACATGTGTAACAAAAAATGCACTTTGAATGTTATTCTTATTTCCATAGGAGCTTTGATAATCTTCCAAAATGTGTCAGGAGTATTCAGAAAAAAAAATGTCATGAAATATCTACAAGTAAATATGTCAATTTTCACTGTTTTGAAGCAGTACAAAAACAAGATTATTTTTCTCTGTGCTCACTGTTTTCAAATAAAAAATCATAGCATACATATCAATTATTGAAGACCCCAAGCCTATGTATCATTTGGAAGGGCAGATGTACGGTCAGAATATGTACTTGGTAAAGAAAATATACTGTGTATGCAAATTACAACACCAATAGTTACAAGATTTAAAAACGTTTTTTCAAATAAATAAATGTAAAAAATACAAACCATAGAAAGTGGAATGTGCTGTTATTTGAAAATTGAATAGGCTTTTTGTTTAGTAAAATAGTCTTTCTGTCAAATTGTACGCAATTGAATCAAGACGTTCAACAAATTCATGAAGGAAGGTTTGAGGGTAGGTGCTGGTGTGATGCAAAACAGTGTACTTTAATTATAGCAGTGAGGAAGTTAATGATTTTAATAAGCTTTATTTAATTACTTTTTGATCCCACTGACTTTTCATTTTTTATTTTATCTTACTTTTTTACTGTTTTAACAACTAACATGTACATCTACATTACATTGTTTTATTTTATTTATTAAAGAATAACCTAAGTTAATAGAGCAACATAGATTTTTATAGGCATGCAGTTTATTGCTGTATTAAGCAAATATAACAAACAAGTGCAAAAAATCAATGACATCATGTGGAGGTCGAAAGAAATGAAGAACTGAAACTAAAACAGCTTTGTAGAAGAAATAAAACTGCATAGGGACAACCAAACCAAACAGAGGAGGTTGTGGTAGATGTGCTGGTTTAACCTGCAAATCCTGCACTATGACACAAGTGAGCCTAGGAACAGACAATAGGTGATCATCCTGCGTCATCAAGGTCTCTAAAACCAGACAGCTGTTTCCAGAGGTGCTGGCCAAGTTCTTCTGCAGAGGCTCCAACAAACAGGCAAGACTAAGGACTGGCAGATATTTATCCATCACGCACTAACATGATACCAGATCCCAACTTAATTCTGCAGCATAACAATAACCACAAAGACACGGCCAAAAACAGATAAAGAGGAACAGGGAATTCTGCAACAGATCTTATGACCCAACAGATCCCTGATCTCCACATCATCAAGCCAATCTGGAATTATAGGGAAGGCAGACAAAGTCTTTAGTGGAACTGGAACAAGTGAACAACTGACTATGCAAATAGGACCTTCAGAAACATGACAGCTATAATAATGATGCCTAGTTATAACCAACATTTATTTCGGGGGCTTAATAATATTCAGGTATTACTGCAAAAAAAAACAACCCCATAAATATATGTTTTAAATATCTTTATTGTTGTTCAGACCCGCAGCGTTCAAACTCATCTCGGTACTCTGTGGATATGCTGAAGAGTCACCGCTTTTACTTTTGAGCCAAAGAATTTGGTCCGAAATTGACTGGCGGACCAAATCGTCTTCTGTGTGTGGCGGTGTCAGTGACGTAATGGGGATAGCGCGGATCAAATTCACGTGACAGGAGTATTTCCAAGAAGCCTGGATGCGGTGCTTCGAAACACTAGACGACAGACAATAATTGACCGGCCCATCAACACACGCCAGTATTATCACTCTCTCTGTTCTTTGGAAATACAGCAATTTTTTTTTTTTTTAAATCACGTTGACATTTAATAAAGTGCATACGGCATAACAGCGCGTGTGCATGAATTCTTTTACACTACGGAAGTAGAGTTACTTTCACTTTCATTTTTTGGGAGTAGAGGCCCGCGTGTCAGATTGCTTCGTCTCTCACGATGGCAGCAACTAAACCTTCTCTGTCCGCTGATCAATACTCGTGCCCAGTATGTCTGGAGGTCCTGAAGGAGCCGGTCACTCTTACGTGTGGACACAACTACTGTCTGGACTGCATCAACGACTACTGGGACAAGGCAGACAAAGAGGGGGTTTATAGCTGTCCTCAGTGCAGGCGAACATTTAACGTGAGGCCAGAGATGAACAGAAATGTATTGTTAAAAGATATAATAGGGAAATTACAAGACATGGAAGTCACCATCTCCCCGTCTCAACAATATGCTGGACCTGACGATGTGCCCTGTGATGCGTGTTCAGGGAAACAACTGAGAGCAGTAAAGACCTGCCTGACGTGCATGGCCTCCTACTGTGAGACTCACCTGCGGCCTCACCGGGAATCTGAAGCCTTCAAAAGACACATGCTGAAGGAGCCGACTCGAAATCTTGCAGAGAAACTGTGCACGAAACACCAAGAAGTTCTGAAAATCTTCTGTCGGACCGATGAGACCTGCGTCTGCCTAATGTGTGCAGTGACCGAACATAAAAATCATGACACGGTGACACCTGAAGAAGAGAGAGCTGAGAGACAGGTGAGTAGCAGATTAGGAGTGGGAAGGGTTAACTGCAAAAAACTGAGGGAAAGGAGCCAAAAACAGTAAAGTGAATGTTAGTTCTTAAAGATGTGTGGGTAATTAACTTCTTTAGTACAATATCCTACTTACCCACTTAGATGTCCAATTCTGTATAAATTAAATAATGCAGAATACAAACTAGGAGGTGCAGTGGTTCTGTGGTTAAGGGTTCATGCAGTGCTTGAAGTGGAAACAAGATTTTCGAAGAGGTTCCGTTACTCAATGCTGTGCTAAAAAATAGTAAGACATGATACTGCAGACACAATTAAAGGCAATCAGGTATTGTGCTCCGAAGATTAGTGAAAGATGCTGGTACTGTGTAATGATGTGTGCCAGCTCACTTGGAGCACTGGCTTTGATGTCTTCCAGTTGGGAAAAAACAACAAAGTCAGTGAATTCAGTAAATGGATGGATGGCTCCTTCCAAACGGCACCACCACTACTCTTTCGGTCTAAGCTTAGTCAATTGTGTTGCTGACATTATAATAGATTTAGACAGACAGAATCTGTATGCAAATGTATGAATGTGAACATTAACTGTCCTGCTTCCATGACAGCGTCCAACTTACTTACCTCCAACTAAATTAAGAGTTAGAACCTGAATGCCTAAGAACTGATGTGGAATTTTTTTGTTTTTTTTCTTTCTAAAAATTGTTTTTGGAAGGGTGTTGATGGAAGTTACAATATTTATAAAGTGCTTTATGACAAGTTTGGCAAAGGTGGCAAATTAATCATATCTAATTAAACCACAGAAAATCCCCTTCGCAGACTCCTAAAGTTGTTATTGACAAGGGACTGGAATAGAGTCAACACTTTTGTTATTCTAAAGGACATCATCTGTATTATAATCATTAATATATGCTTTCTGAATATTTCATTTCTGAATTCAAATCAGGTTTTAAGTACTCTATAAATCTGCAAAATATGGCATAAATACCCGAGTCACACACAGATTTAAATAAGGTTGATAGCAGATTTAAAAAAAAAGACGAAAACAAACTGGCATCAACTGGAATTCTTGATGGCAGGATTAAACCATTAGTTCAAGTCTTCTTGATGCTGGTCTTTTATCGCTTTCATTAAGTTGGCCCTTGAGTAAAGGAGTACCCGGTAGCAGCACTACCACAGAGTCCTAGATCTTATAGAGAGATCACATAAGGGAAGACCATATTTGAACCAAAATATAAACTGATTTCACATTCACAGTTACTTTCTGTGCTTTTAAGAAGTGCAGGTGTATAGCAAAATGTGATCAGCAATAATTAAAATGTTACATGGAGTGAGGAGCTGTGACTTAGACTGGTGTCAAGGTGTGCATTTGTTGTTTAGCGGGCATTCTCCATGGGCTGTATGGTGCCTAGTCATGCTACAGTGAAGCAATATTCCACCGTTCTGTGAAACAAATTCTTCATTTGCAGTAATGAAGTTCTCATCAATAATCATTCATGGTCTCTCGGTGTCCCTCCTACCTTCTTTCTCATTACTATTCTGACCTTTAGTTTGTGTCTCAGAGCCCCATACCTCAGACACACTGCACACACACGAGACCTGGGTTCAAAAGATATTTTATTAATAGTGTAATATCTTTACAGGTTTTCTCCCAATGTCAATAAGCAACCATTCTCTCTCTCTTTTCCTTTCCTTCACTCCCTCTAGTCAAGCCTTGTCTACCTCCTTTTGACTTCAGCTCCCACAGTGAGATGAGGTGGCATTTTTTGTGCTGGACTGGGGAGTACTTCCAGTGCCTGAACATTGCACCTGATAAGCACTTTAGTTAGGCTGAATTTCCATGAAGCATGGCGCTAAGGGTCCCCAACTGGGTTGCCCTACTGAACTACAAGCCCCATGCAACCCTGTGGTTCTTCAAACTGGACCTCTGTCATTCTGGGAGATGTCCTTGGTAGGTAGTTTCCCCAGTCCTTCCAATATATTTTGAAGCCATTCTGGCCAGGGTGCATATTCATCCTTAACATCCTTCAGTAATAGCCTCTTGGCCAGGTAGGAGACCATTCCACATCCTGGATGGGATGCCAGTCCATCTAGCAAATCTATCACACTATATCAATAGATATATTATGCTTTTTCTTTAACTCTATTAATTAACACAATAAGGAACAGAAACAGTGGATGCTTTTTAAAATTTATTTATTAGTTTCTTTTTTAATTTGAGTAAAACACAGTTTTGTCAAAAATATAATTAGTATATCATTCTAAAAAATTACTTGTTTTAAGTTACATTAAAATAGACACCATCTGCATTGAGCTGAGAAATTTCATGATGAGCTAATATATGGCTTTGATGCTTAGCTTTCTAGACCTTGCCACATTTTGGTATGACACTGTAAATGTAAAGGATCAGCCAAACATAAAGATTTTGAAAAAAATGTGGGGTTATGAGGAATGGTGTGCGGACCCATGAGAACAAAGCAGTAGGTAGAACATCAGGGGCCTCATGTATAACGCCGTGCGTAGAACTCGCACTATTACATGGCGTAAGCAAAAAAGCCGAAATGTGCTTATGCACAGAAAAATCCAGATGCAGGAATCTGTGCGTACTCCAACTTCCACGTTCTTCCGCTACATAAATCCCGATCAGCGTGAAAACTAACGCTCGTGCACGCGCATTATGTAACGCCCCAAATCCTCCCAGAATTACGTCTATTTGAATATGCAAATCAATATAAATCGCCCTTAAGCGCAGCCTTCTGTGAAAAGACAATGGGAAAAGCACGGGGGGAAACATAAGAATTTCAGCGAATACCAAGTGGAGGCAAAGGAAAAACATACTATTTGTTCAAATAAGCCGTGGTATAATCAACAAAAGGAAGTTGATCGAGTGACATAGCGTGTTGGAGAAACATGAAAGCTCACATTCACAAAATCGCACAGTGCCGGAAATAAAAAGAAGTCACATATCAAAGTCGCCGTGAAAAGCCGAGTTGTAAGCCCACTGTCTGAGTGTCATATGAAAGCTTATTAGGGTACAGAGAAAAAGGCACACGGTGGGGAAAAAGCACGAAATGTCCACTTCAATCTCGACATTTCCACTTTAATCACGTAGTTTATTTTGTCATTAAAGTAGAACATCATAAAATTCATCTTAAAATTGTTTAATTAACCAGTTTCTAAAATCACATCGTAATTAAAGTAGCACGTTAAATGCTTTGTTTTGTATTTGATTTTCTATGTGCTCTATGTGTGTGAATCACTACTTGCTTCTTAAACCGGCTCTCTTCCTCCAACTGGACACAGAGTCCATTACATTCGTGATATTACAGCTCTCTGAATAACTAAAATACTGAGATGTATACGTGATATCATTTTCATGATGATAGGAGTTAAAGCACGTTATTAAACATGTTTCACTTCGATGAAATAATTTATTGCAGCAGTACTCAGGGGCGGCTCTAAGCTTGTGGTGGCACTGGGCAGAGGAAGAATCGGTGGCTGGCTCCTTCCGCCAATGTCAGTAAAGTATCTTATGCACGGTGGATGGCCACGTATGTTGCAGACACTATCCGCCTCGTGCTCATGACACAAGCATTTAACTTTTGCCGAAATTTGTTGCTGCGTTTTTAGCTGTGTTGTTATTTTCTCTTTCTGTTTTATATTCAATATATATTGGCGTAGCCGTCACTGCAGTCAGTGCTTTTCTTTCCCCAAGTAACCGATCGCCACACAATCAGCTCTGTAATAGAAGTTAAGCCATCTGTAAGCTTAGCGCCGATTCTTCAAAACGTTTAAAGAACATTGAAATATCTTCGTAGTACATGTTTAATTATTCTATCCTTAAAGACACTCCCAGTGAAGAATATAGATTATTTAAATGAAGTTAAAGTTTTATCTGTATAATTTAACAAACATATTTTGCTGCATTTCACCTTAAAATGATATCATCATCATATGTAAATACGCGGTTTATAAAGTGACTCAGGTTGTGCGATATTATAACTATAGTGCAAGTTTACAGTGGGGTGATTGTACTTATAAGTACAAACAGTTCTACAAGGAGCAATTGATTGGCTGCATTTAAAGTTCTTGGGATTAAACTGTTTTGAACCGCGAGGTCCGTACAGGAAAGGCTTTGAAACGTTTTGCCGTGGCAGAGACAGCGTGTCCTTAAGCTGTATACCGATAATTCTCTTTCCGATCAGCTGCTGCTGTGATTCACACTCAGATACAGTGATATAAATACTCCGAGTGGTGCAGTGAGAGAAATATGGAAAAAGATGATCCGCTGTGGCAACTCCTAACGGGAGGAGCTGAAAGAAGAAGAAGAAGAAGAAGAAGTGAGAGTAACAACGCTAAAGCAGTTATGGCATTTGGAATACTATGGCTGTTCCCTGGACCATTATATTGTTACGAGTTAATTACAATCAGATGCATTACACTAATAAACAATATGCGGTTAGTTTCTGTGTATTTATAAAGCCGCGTCATGAAAATAATGAGTAATCACACAAGAACAGTAGCATTGCTTTGACGCTGGGTGCCGCCAGTTTGCAAAACCGAGCGGAGAACTTGCGTACGACAAGACATGAGGTACCATGAGGTATCTATCTATCTATCTATCTATCTATCTATCTATCTATCTATCTATCTATCTATCTATCTATCTATCTATCTATCTATCTATCTATGACTGAAACAAAGTCTGTATAATTGGTATACAGTATGAAAAAATGAAGAAACAGCAGATACTATTCAAGTTTTTGAAAAAAGAAAAAAAAAATTGGTTAGTCACTTTTTCCAGCTTGTATGACTTTGTACACATAGTGGCACATCCAGTGCAGCCTGAAGCACATCTGCAATGTCCATTCTGATCAGTCTCATCCTAGAGTTTCTGCTTATGTTTTTTATCCTGTACTCGATTTTACCTTTACACTCTGCACACAACCAGAGCACACTTGAGTGTTTACTGTACCCTCATTAAGCAAGCGAGTTATGTTTTGGTGGTTTCTTTGGTTCTTTGCTGCTTTTCAAAACAGTCTGACAGATTTGTTTAACAAGATTTGTACCTCTCAATCTCGTATACAGTGTTTCCCACAAATTAAAAAAAAAAAAAAAAATACCAGCTGGCTTCTGCTGGTGGATGGCCGTCTGGTTTCCAGGCAAATTAGGTGGCATATTTTACACATGATTTCAGATTCATTACATACTGCATGTTTTTTTTTTGTTTTTTTTTATATATTGTACATGATGCATATTTATAACCAGGCAGGCTCATTTACTTTGCCTCAGATTTTTAAAAAGTTGTCCCACTACCAGACAAGCCTCCTATTTTCACACTACTCTGTGAATAAGCATTGGTAAAATAAGTTTTAAAAGTAAAAACTTGCTCACCTGTAGACAATGTATGTCTTTTGAAGATGCAGCTGCATTTAGTTTAGGTGCTCAGTTTTAAAGTGCTTTGTGCTGGTAGAATGAAGGTAGTCTGGCAATATGCCTCAGCAGTTGCAGATTTGATTTCTCAGGTGGATAAATATCAGCAACAAAATACTTTACTTATTTCCCTGGCCATTGGACCATACTTTTATTCTATGTTAATTAGTGTTCTCTAATTCTATTGTCTTACATATTTTATCTTTTTTTCTTTTTCTTCATCATGTAAAGCACTTTGAGCTACATCATTTGTATGAAAATGTGCTATAGAAATAAATGTTGTTGTTATGTGATAATTTCAAATTTCAAGTTCCCATGTAAAAGAAAAGTGTGTCAGTGTGTACTTAATTATGTGTATTTAATCTTTTTTTTCCCTCTGTAAGGGTAATTTTTCAATTCAATTTCATTGTTATTTATTCAAATAAACTATTTTTAATTGATTGATCCTTTTTGTATTTATAATTTGTTAAATCTATTTGTTCTTTATGAAAACATTAATAAGGTAAATATTTTATGATTTTTTAAAATGATTTTAATGTAAAATAATAATAATCCTTGTAGCCATTAAGAATTTTACTTAAATACATACCTGAGTTAACCCACACAAATATAATTGTAAATACCAAATTGACAACCCTGTTGCTAGAAATGATTTTTGTGGGAAACGCAGCCTACTCACTCTTATAATTTGTTAATTTTGCATTGGTTAGAAGTGGATTTTTTGGTCCTCATATTGTTTGCCTCCTTGTGGACTTAAGTCACATTTTTATCATTTTAGTCAGTGGGTACTTCTCTGATGTGAAGAGATTATGGAAATATTTTTATTCATATTTACATATGTTACTGGTAAAATCCCATAAGGCCTGGGGGTTTAATAATTTTCAATATATTTAGGACCTGAAGCACTTCTGACACACAGATTTTAAAATCTTCAGAAACAAGTTTAATTTTTACTTAACCTAAAGGAAAGAAATTTGCAGGATTTATTTTCTGCCCACTTTTTTTGATGTCTCCCTGTCATTTTCTTTCCACACAGAGTCAGGTTGAGAACAAAATGGCAAAAATGAAGAAGAGAATTCAAGAGAAAGAAAGGGAAGTGGAGGAGACAAAGGAAGCCATTGTGAGGATTCAGGTGAGTTGTGTGTCCTGTTTGGTGACAGTGAAACTGAAGAAGTGACATTGAGTGAGTGTCATATACTCATTAAAATGAGGAATAAATAAAGTTGTAAATTAAATAAAATTCTCTCATATAGTGAGAACATTGAGGAGGTTGTTGACTGCACTACTGACTACATCAACTTCTGTACGGACATTGTAGTTCCAGTAAGAACAGTACGCTGCTATGCTAATAACAAGCTATGAATTACAAGTGACATCAAGGGCCTTTTGAACCAGAAGAAAAGGGCTTTTAAAGGTGGTGATCAGCATGAGCTCAAGCGCGTGCAGAAGGAACTCCGAGTCCAGCTCAGGGCGGCGAAGGAGCAATGCAGGAGAAAGCTGGAGCAGAAGTTTCAGAATAACAGCATGAAGGAAGTGTGGGATGGGATGAAGATCATCACTGGCTGCAGCTCGAAGCGGGGTGCCACCATTGAGAGAGACGTGAAGAGAGCAAACCAAATGAACAACTTCTTTAACAGGTTTGACCACCCTAACCCACTCTCACCTCGGAGTACTGCACCCTCCACCACTCCTTCTGCTGATACTAGCATAAGAGAGACATCCCCACCCACAATTACACCAGTGTAGGTGAGCAGAGAGCTGAGGAGACTTCGTGCCAGCAAAGCAGCGGGTCCAGATGGAGTATCGCCACGACTGCTGAAGGCCTGTGCGCTGGAGCTGGGTAGTCCTCTGCAGCGCATCTTCAACCTGAGCCTGGAACAGGGGAGAGTCTCGAGGCTTTGGAAAACATCTTGTATCAGCCCAGTCCCAATGGTATCACGTCCTAGTGAGCTGAATGACTTCCGGCCTGTCGCTCTGATGTCACATGTGATGAAGACCACGGAGGCGGCTGCTGCTTCACCACCTGAGGCCACAGGTCCGCCACACCCTTGACCCTCTGCAGTTCGCATACCAGGAGAAGGTGGGAGCGGAGGATGCCATCATCTATATGCAACACCGATCCCTCTCCCACTTGGACAGAGGCAGTGGTGCTGTAAGAATTATGGTCCTTCAACATCTGCAATAAGATGCTGCAGATGTTCTATCAGGCGTTTGTGGTGAGCGCCCTCTTCTACGCTGTGGTGTGCTGGGGAGGCAGCATAAAGAAGAAGGACACCTTACGCCTGAACAAAACTGGTGAGGAAGGCAGGCTCTATTGTAGGCATGGAGCTGGACAGTTTGACATCCATGGCAGAGCAACGTGTGCTGAGCAGGCTCCTATCAATTATGGAGAATCAACTGCATCCACTAAAAAGTATCACCTCCAGACAGAGGAGCAGCTTCAGCGACAGACTGCTGTCACCGTCCTGCTCCACAGACAGACTGAGGAGATCGTTCCTCCCCGACACTATGCGACTCTTCAGTTCCACCCGGGGGGGTAAACGTTAACATTATTCAAAGTTATTATCTGTTTTACCTGCATTTTTATTACTCTTTAATATTGTTTTTGTATCAGTATGCTGCTGCTAGAGTATGTGAATTTCCCCTTGGGATTAATAAAGTATCTATCTATCTATCTATGTATCTATCAGAGATGGGGACAAGTCGCATATGATCAAGTCCAAGCAAGTTTCAAGTGTTAACCATCAAGTCTCGAGTCAAGTCTCAAGTCACAGTTAAGACAAATCAAGCAAGTCAAGTCAAGTCAAGGGTTCACCCTAAGCAAGTCAAGTCGAGTCCTGATAAGTTTCAAGCCAAGTCAAGTCAAGTTGCAGTACTAAAACAAACAGAGGTTAAATTTTCGATACGTTTATTTTTGCAAAGAAAAATTTTTACAGAAAAGATGAACTTATATACTGTACATATATTCTGTGTCTTATTTGCATTGCTATATTTAAATTATATGCATATCTGTGCTACATTAATATCTGAAAATAAAATTGTGTTGCTTACACAAAATGTTTAAAACTAAGAAATCCAGTCTAAAATGTATAATGCAATTCAATCTGAAAGGATTAGTTTACTTTGACAACAACAATGTACAGATAATGTACTCACCCCCTTGTCATCCAATATGTTCATGTCTTTCTTTCCTCAGTCATAAAGAAATTGTTTT
Source organism: Polypterus senegalus (assembly GCF_016835505.1). Lineage (NCBI taxonomy): Eukaryota > Metazoa > Chordata > Cladistia > Polypteriformes > Polypteridae > Polypterus > Polypterus senegalus. The sequence continues at coordinate 321,412 of NW_024386219.1, read as the reverse complement.
TTTTTTGTTTTGAGGAAAACATTTCAGGATTTCTGTCTATATATAATGGATATGTATGGCCCTGAAGTTTGAACTTCAAAATGCAGTTTAAATGCAGCTTCAGAAAGCCCGAAATGATTGGTTATTTTCCAAACAAATTGACAATTTATATACTTTTTAGCCTCAAATGCTGGTCTTGTCTCCTCTCTGTGCAGTCTGTGTGATTGGGTAAATACAGTTAATAGATGTCAAAAAAACAACAATCTCTTTTATATCTTTAATGTCAAAAACATCCTGCAATGCTGTTTTTACCTTTTTTTGTAAAGGGCATTTGAGCTTCTATACATGTTAACTGTGTAAACACTGTGTCTGCACTTTTGCTGCAATCTAAGACTGTATTTACCCGAATCACACAGACAGCGCAGAGACAACACAAGACCAGCATTTGAGGTTAAAAGTATATAAATTGTCCATTTGTTTAGAAAATAACCGATTGTTTCGCTAGATAAGACTCCTCCTCCTCGGCTGGAATCGTTTAGAGTCTTCTGAAGCTGCATTTAAACTGCATTTTGGAAATTCAAACTTCAGGGTGCCATACATATCCATTATATAGAGAGAAATCCTGAAATGTTTTCCTCAAAAAAACAATTTCTTAATGATCGAGGAAATGTTTTATATATGATGCTTTAATACTTATGCTGTCCATTATAAGGCACAGTAGGGATTTATCCACTCTTTTTAATCTAACGTTAGTGATGAATCTCGTTAATTAAAATGAACGGATCTTTTTCATTTCAGCAGAATATAAATATAATGTATGTTAATATAGCCCAGTGATGAAGTTATGAAGCTTAATCGTCATCTCTGCGTGGGCAAGCAATATACACGTTTCATACATAATATATAATCTGATATATTTGTTTTCTATTTGAACTGGTTTCATTGTTATACAGCACACATCATTTTGTTGTTATTGTGAGTGTACACAAAAAAATTATAGACACTTAACGTAACCGATTCGAACGATGAAATTATTCTTGTCTGTATGACCAAAAGTTTTGAACGAGTTATTGAAGGAGAAGTGATTGCACCGATGCTTTCATCTTAGATTTTCATGCAGTATAACGTTACACGAGCTGCCATTCAACTAACCACACGCAGTCAGTCCATACAAACGCTTGAAAATGCGCACATTTAATATAGACATTATAGTTTACATGTAATATCGAGAAGCCCTTTCATTTCAAGTTGCACTCAACATCAAAATGTGGCTACGCCACTGGTAGCGTTATAGCGTTTTATTTATGAGATGATCATCACATTTCTGATAAAAACATGCAACCAAGGCCAAATTATGACAAACAGAAAAGATTAATTTAATTAATTAGTAATCGTTTTATTAAATTGACTATAAAGAATTCGACTTTCTTACCTTTCCTTGTGGTTTTTGAAGTGCCGGATGAAATTTGATGTTGTGGTTGTCGTGTCTGATACTCTTGTGTTGCATTCTCTGCATCTGGCAAATCTTTTTTTGTTAGTACGGTCTAGTTCAAAGTCCTTATAGCCAAACGTGACTATATGAGGAGCTTGACTATTGTCTGCCATGTTTGGCGCGGTTTGAGTTGTGCAGCGTTCTTCTTCTTCTTCTTCTTGGTAACGTTAAGAGTTGTGCAGCGTTAAGGGCGCAGGCGCCAATTATGGTGCTGCTGAGTCATAATTATTTTATTAAATTATTTTATTTTATTAAACGAATTATATTTAAAAGTTCAAGTCATTGTCGAGTCTTCCACTTTAAGTCAAGTCTCAAGTCACTTACTCTCAAGTCAAAGTCAAGTCAAGTCATTTTCTTACTTCAATCAAGCAAGTCTCAAGTCCTGAAAATTGTGACTCGAGTCTAACTTGAGTCAAGTCATGTGACTCGAGTCCCCCATCTCTGATATCTATCTATCTGTCTATCTAGTAACAATCTGGAAAATAAGAATTTAATTTCTTTTGTGTAAAACCAACTCACCAATTGAATAAATTTGACTGCACAATGAGTTCCAGAACTTCAAAAGCTGACCAACAGTTTGTGCCATATTGTTTGTCATGACTGAATACTTTTCAATGTTTCTGTTTAGGTTCCTTATAAATCAGAGACTTATATCACAGTGAACCATAGCAGCTCCTCATCCCAATCAAGAACTGAATATACAGTAGCCTCCCCACAACAGGATGTGAAGTGGAAAGAGTTTTTAGAAATTAAAGAAAGCATTGATAAAATAATGAAACAAGACACATAACATCATCTTTATTGTGATTTCAGTTTAAAACATGTTACTGAGTTGAATTTCCATGTTCTCTTAGTGCTCTGCAGTGAAAGAAATACAGGAACACCAGGAGATTTTTACATCTCTACTGCGGTCCATAGAGAAGTTACAATCAGAGGTCACTGGAGTGATTAAGGATCATGAGAAGAGGGAAGTGACAAAGGCTCAAGAGCTCATTGAGCGACTGGAGAAGGAGATCGAGGACCTGAGGAGGAGAGATGCTGAGCTGGCTGAGCTCTCACAGTTAGATGACCACATCCACTTTCTAAAGGTGAGTAGGCTGATCTGAAGGATACGAACACATGCAAGTCTTTGTCTCTCATGTTCTTCCCTTCATGTTACTCTCATGCAGAAGTTCCCATTTTCCGGTTTCACTCCTGAAAATGGCAATTTACCCAACGTCACTTTTAATGAAGATTTTCTTCCTGAGACACTGAGGAAAGACCTGACTGATCTGAAGGAGAGCTTGGAGAAGATCAGCAGCTTAGAACTTGTGGAAACTAGTGAGACAGGTTGGTTGTGCATCCTGTGACTTCATCCAGTGCCTATAGAACATATTTATTAAGCCATTTCTGTGAAGCTTTGGCTTTATGCTAGGGGCTGCTGTCTTGCTATAAAATACATTTTCTCCCAAGATTCAGATTTCTTGTAAACTGTATCAGGTTTTCCTCCAGAATTTCCCTGTATTTTACTGTATTCACTTTATCTTCTAACCTCACCAGCCTTCCAGGGCCTGATGCAGAGAAGTATCCTCACAGCATGATGCAGTTTTTATTAATATGTTCAACATATTCCAAACTTGGTGTTTAGTCTAATGGCGAAAAAGCCATTTTGGTCTCATTATACCATAGAACCATTTTTTCATCTCACCTCAGAGTTTTCACATGTACCTTCCAGTGAATTCTGGATGAAACAATGTTACACTTTTTTTTAACAGTGTGGCTTTCTCTTTGCCACTCTTCCATAAAGCTGTGACTGGTGAAGCACTCATGCAACAGTTGGTGTCTGCACAGTCTTTACGATCTTAGTCACTGTACCTTATCTTTCCTTCAGAGATTTTACACATCTCTTGGTGACCTCACTCACTAGCCTTCGTCTTGTGTGAACACAAGTTTATGTGGACAGCCTTCTCTAGGCATATACTCAGCTGAGCCGTACTCTTTCTATTTTTTCATAACTGATTTAAAAGGATATTCAGTGACTTTGATATTTTCTTGTCTGCATTCTCTGACTTGCACTTTTCGGTCACATTTTAACAGAGTTGTGTGTAGTGTTCGTTTGTCCTCACTATGTGGGTTTTGGTCACCATACTGAAACACCACAAATGAGACTTTTCATATAAGTTGCATTTATACATCAGTCAATTGACACGTAGTCTCCATTGAGCTAATTTTGTGACTTCTAACAGCAATTGGCTTCACCAGTGAAGATTTAAGAGTGTCATTAAAGGGAGCAAATACTTATGTTATAAATTATGTTTTGTATTTGTCAATAGAGTATTTTTCTGCTGACCAGTGTCAAAAAAGCCAAACTGAGTCCACTGTGACTTAGTGTTGTATAACAATATAATGTGAAAAGTGACAAGGGGGTGAAAAAGAAGCTATGGTGCTTGTCATGGGCACTCAAGGGCAGACATGATGTGTTTGTCTTTCTCTCCTTAGATGTCAATACTCCAGATTATGCCATACAGAATCTGAAAATTGGAGATCAAGTTTTAAAATGTAAGTCTACTTTTGTTATTCTGTAGTTTAGATATTTAAGGGGAATGTTTTTCATGAGTTATTCCAGCAGTTCCATTATGTTTAATAACATAAACACCAATTGGACCAGTGCTAGCAAATGTATGTATTTTCTAAAAGAAAGAAGTGCTTACTAAAGCGATGACTTGGTGATGAGTGTACACAGTCCTCACAGATATTTTAGCCAAGTTGCAGAATTCCAAAGTAGGGTGTCTTGTTCTGATATAGGTCTTGAGAAAACCAACCATGCTGCTGATTTAGCCTTTATTAAAGTTGAACCACTGGGCAGATTCAAGATGTAGTCAAAGTTGTTCTTCCAGGTCAGCAACTTCCACACTGTAGAGGAAACAGACAGACATGTCACTCTTCCAGGTTTTTCCACAGTCCCTTTCTGCATCAGCTGATTCACACACCCTTTTATCTATGTTACACTTACAAAAGGGCCCTACCTTATTCAAGAATAGCCCTGAATTGTTTCTTAAGTGGTGTTCTATTCCTAACAAAAACTCTTTAGCTTTAATGTTATTGATCACTTGAACATTAGGCACCAAGCTAATGCAATTAAGTACCTGAAAGATCCAAGCAAACACACCCTAAGTAAGAATAATTTAGAAGCAAATGGTTTTGATGAAATTTTGGAAGATAACAAAAATATGGCATTGTTCAAAGCAGAAATAAGTACCCATCAAAAGATGATGATGCAGGTATATAAAGATTACATATAGTAAAATATATATATATATATATATATATATATATATATATATATATATATATATATATATATATATATATATATATATACACTGTGTATATAGTCCGTTCCAAAAATCTGGTTGTAAACCGAGTTGGTCGTGAACCGAAGCAATTTCCCACATAGGATTGTATGTAAATATAATTAATCCGTTCCATACTGTACGAACTGTATGTGAATATATTTTTTTTAAAGATTAAGCACAAATATAGTTAATTACACCATAGAATGCAGAGTGTAACAGTAAACTAATGTAAAAACATTGACTAACACTGACACAAAACACCCAGGCTCACTGCTCAGCTGCACGAGCAGGCAGGCTCGCTCGCTCTCTCTCTCTCTCTCAGCAGCACAAATCACCCCCCCCTCCCCCACAGCACATGCTTGCTCGCTCTCTCTGCAGCATGCACCCTCCCTCCCCCTCCCCCTCAGCAGCACGCCCGCTCGCTCTCTCTTTCCCTCTCTCTCTCTCTGCAGCACACACCATCCCTCCCCCCCCAGCAGCACGCGCTCACTTGCTCGTGCTGTCTCTCTCTCTCAGAACAGAGAGGAACATTTGAACAAATCCGAATTTTAATTTAAAAACAGGAGTTCACGCTAATAGCCTTACAGCCCGATCGCTGTACTGTACAGTAAACACTTTTTTTTAAATGAGTTTTAAGCACAGGGAAAAAAAGAAACATTTGAAAAAAGAGAAAAGTAACATTGCAACAATTCATGCTACGAACTGAAAAATCAACTTTTGAAAAATCCGTAATACAAAAACTATAAACCACCAAGAAAACTAACCTTGCATGAGTCGAGTTGTGGCATGAAGTGAGGAGGAACTGGGTGGAGAGGAGGTTACAGTTTTGAGGGAGAGTCCGGCTCCGCGATGGAGGGATGTTTTCCTTCAGGTGTTTTCTCTGTTGTGATTTCTTGGGTTTCTTTTGCAGGCAGGAAGGCACGCACGCACGCACAGGCAGGCAGGCAGGCACGTCTGACCGAGAACAATGCAACACGTGCGGAAATCATCGGCACGCACAAACCGAAAGGTAAACTGGCTTGTTCGTATACCGAGTGTGTGGTCGTGAACCGAGGCAAAAGTTTGGCAAACTATTTGGTCGTGAACCGAGTTGTATGTGTACCGAGACGTTCGTGAACCGAGGTTCCACTGTATGTATATATACAGTAATCCCTCCTCGATCGCGGGGGTTGCGTTCCAGAACCCCGCGATAGATGAAAATCCGCAAAGTAGAAACCATATGTTTGTATGGTTATTTTTATATATTTTAAGCCCTTATAAACTCTCCCACACTGTTAACATTATTAGAACCCCCTAGACATGAAATAACACCCTTTAGTCAAAAGTTTAAACTGTGCTTCATGACAAGACAGAGATGACAGTTCTTTCTCACAATTAAAAAAATGCAAACATATCTTCTCTTCAATGAATGCGTGTCAGGAGCAGAGAATGTCAGAGAGAGAGAGAGAGAGACAGCGAGAGAAAAGCAAACAATCAAAAAATCAATACGTGTTTTTGGCTTTTAAGTATGCCGAAGCACCGCGATAAAGCACATTTTCTTAGAGGAGCGTCCGTATCCTCTAGGCAAACAGCCGCTGTGCAAACAGCCCCTCTGCTCACACCCCCT
>NW_024386218.1:0-36334 GCF_016835505.1 Polypterus senegalus | reverse complement strand
TTTTCGGATACTACATGAGTCAAAGGTATATGAATGGAACTGCATTTTTTTGCACTTTTTCTGCAATAACCTACATTATTTAATTAGGTTCTATGTTTCGTATTACTTCAAACATAAAAGCTAACACTTGTTAATTACAAATACCATTATAGATGATCAATTGGAAATTAGTAAAAAGGAAGGTGATCACTTTGCTGAATTTTCAGATTGTTTTTTTTTCCCCCTTACAGTTTTAGAGTTTCATATAGATGAACCTTTTGAAGACTGAATACTGTTAATAAGTTGATTCGTTATCTTTTTCTCTAGTATAGCTGTAACACCTTTGATAAAAAAAAATAAAATCCAAAGCTTCTGTGCAGATTTGATAACCCTATAGGAGAAAGCAATCGGCATGGGGGCGTTATAAACCAGTTGCCAATTGGCAAGGCCTGAACAAACAATTTTCACAGGTAGTTTTCATTCCTGTCTATTAAAATAATAAGACATTTGCAGTTCCGTTTATTTTCCAGGTTGTGTATGGCGGCTAGAAAATATATCAAACCCAGCTAGAGCATTTGTTTTACAAATCCGAGTCATCTCTTTAATTTATAGCAATGCTGAACTAATAGAACCAGATGCAAGGTTCACTGAAAATTCAAAACACTCCAAAAAACAATCCCCAGTAAGGCCATTTTGCTGGGCGTCTCATATTTTTGGGGTCAGCCCAGATGCCCACGCAAATACTTGAAAGGCCCAGCAGCAAACCTCACCAGCTCCGTAATTTGGGAGCTCCCATTGTTGCAGAAAGTGGTCCTTTCACTTTGCGTTTGGGGCGTATCGTTCAATTACTCAGCCATCTATGCAAGTCAAAAAGGCATACATACGTTCCCAAAGCGTTTCCCGATGTCACAATCATTTTCACTTTAGTAAGTGCACACACACAATAATGTGGATATAAGCCTTATAGAACTGCAGAGAACAAGTAGTAAATTGGAAAGTGGGGAAGTTTAGTGCTTAAGAGTAATGTGTGCTTCCCAACCTGGTGACTATTTATTTAAAACCTGCAATAATGTTGATGCTGAATCAAGAGGAAGAATGTTTATCATTATGAGTAACCTATGAAAAAGGAAAGAATGTCTGGTTTCACATAAATGAAAGTTAGCATCCCTAACTATCATGTACAGTAAAGTTCAAAACTGACAGCAACCTAGGAATTAAAACAAGGAGAAGAAGTTATTTAGTAAAAAGATGTAAAACTTTGACTCAACATTGAAATGCCCATTGAAACTAAATACCAGTGGATGATGATGGATCAACATCCTTATTCTGAATAAAATCCAGTAGGAAAAAGGTAAAACGACCTCACTGGAAATAGGAACAAAGAAATTACATACCAGACAATAGAAATTTTAAAGACTCATAGTCTACGATTATTTCTCAATATAAAATGTATAACTCACAGGTTCCTAAGTTTTCTTAAATTAAATAAAGGTTTAAATTAAAATAGAAGGTTATTGTGACAGATACCCATGCACGTTTTTTTTTTGGACCCTGTAGGTCTAGAGCAATATTGAGCAGATCAACAAAAAGTAAACCACATAAAAATATTTAAAGGCTGTGTTGTATTATTGTTATTATCTAGTTCTTCAATTGTTTGCAAAGTGGTGAAGAATTACAAACATATTTATTTGTTTTCTGCCATTACATAAAACGTTTTGGTTATATAAATGAAAGGTAGAGCTTTTTATTTAATTTTATAAGATTTCAAATACTTAAATAAAATCATTTTTAATAATGAGTAGATATCACATTGAAAACCAATTGGTTTAATAATATCTGTTGTACAGATTTTAAAAGTTACAGTTTCATTCCAGTAATTTCCCATATATAAATAGAAATATAAAAAGCACTTGACTTTTATGCTTTGTTTTCTCCCTTAAAATATAGCTAATGTAATTTAAAACTAAAGGCAACAAAAGGGTTTTGCAGAAAATATCCCAAATTTACTGCATTATCAGCATCGTTCATTCAATTATAAAACAGAATGGTGCAAGCCTGGACCATTTTGTAAAGGTAAATACATAAAATAGGTTCATAAAAACTGCAGAATATATAAAGTCTTCATGAAGTGATTGGAGCCGTTCAGCTGCATATGTCTTCAAGAAGCTTGTGCATGAACAATTACTAAATAACTCTATTTCAATTTCAATTTATTTAACACCAGACAATATACAGAGGAAACAGTCATTCATTAAAATCAGTGTGAGTGGCCTGAGTACCTGTATAACCAGTGGATAAAGGGAGAAAAACACAGCGAGAACATGCAAATTCTAAACAAAAATTATCCCGGTGTGGTGTCAGAACCTAGTATACTGGAGCTGTAAGGCAGCCCGTTACTAATCTTATCACCACACTGCTCTATTTTTAAGATCAGACTGCTTTAAAATTGTTTTGTGTGTGTCATTACAAATGCAGCCAAAAGAGATTAAGCAAGATGATAAGATGGAATAGAAGTTGAACATTTTAAAAACGTCCCCCTTCAACCCTGTGCCATTTTATGATTGTCAAGGAATTGATGCCATGTGGTGTATAGATATTGTTCTGTCCTTAAAATTCAGAATAAATAAGGACATTTATTGGACTGGCTAATTTTTAAAGCAGTAACATACTTCACAAGGGTTCAGATCCTGGAGGTTACTGTATATTTCTGTTGTTCTTTTATTTAATGGGTTTAAATTTGGGTAATTTGGTTGTACTTGTGTTTCAGAAATAGTTTATTGTTAGTTTGATTGATATCTGTTAACTGGGTATACATAATCACTGCACTAGACTGGATTCAAATATAAACCAGCGTTTCTCAACCTTTAAGTATTTGCGACCGAGTTTTCATAACAGTTTTAATTGTCCCACCTAACATTTTTTTAAAAATGTAAAAGCATATTTTATTATACCTACTTAACTTTTATACAATTTATCAAACTCTATATTTATTGTTCTAGTTATCAGAATGTAGTTTAATTAATTTGTTTTGGTTTCAACACATGTTTTTTACGTCTTCGTGCCCCCCAGGGTCCTGCCTAGGGTTGAGAACCACTGGCATAAACCATTTTTCCCCAGAAACCTTTTTTTGTTTAAAGCATGTAAAAAAATATCAACAAAGCTTGATTTGTTAACTAACCCAAAAAAGACCAATGAACTGAATCTTCTCATAGTTTGTGAAACATCTTATGTTTTCTGCTACCGAATATCTGCTGCCCCCACAAGCCTGTTTGGAGAAAGCAGGTTCAAATATAGTAGTTAAAGAGGGTTTTATAGAACGAGTGTTGTTTCCAAGGTAGGAAGAGAAACTTGTTTGCAATGATAGCCAAGGGCAGCTGAAGCCCCCCCACTTCCACTGTAAGTCCTGTCCAAAAATGCACTGCACTAGGAACTGTGCCAATGATTCGAAGTGAAGTAGTTCATGGGTTGAAAAAAAACATTCAATAAAATCAAGCTTGGTAACTGGGGAACCTGAAAAATAATAAAATAAATTATTTTGCGTCTGTTGATAACACAAAACATTCAAAAGATTTAGGGCAATTTAGACTTTTGATTGGTCTCTACCATGCAGCATGTTCTCTAATTATATACATTCTTTGTTTCCTGATTGTTAATGTTGTAGAAAACCCCATTTCATAATCTAACATGATGCCAGTGGCCTCTTACTTTGAGACTTTTTTTTTGCTAAAGCTGCAGTATTCCTACTATGTGTGGTGTGCTTTGCTTTGTTTCATAGTGCATTTCCCTTCAAATTCCATGCTATTTTTTTATTTTCAATTTTTTTTTGTATAAGCAGTTTTCTGGTTTTATTTTTAACTATGTTCCATTAATGTCCAGGGGAAAGAGTTACCCAGCAGTTGAAGCAGGTTTGAGCCCGCCTGATGGGAGTAAAATGAATACATGTAATTATTTCATTCATTTTGTCTCCTCTTACAAAACATTAGTACCTTTTCTTAGTACATCTAACTTTTCTACTTCCAATTCTTCAATATGGAGCTTATTTTTTCTATTTTTTTTCTAAAACTAAAGTAAAAATGCATTTACCTGATTTATTTTTCTCTTTTTTCAATAATAATTTCTTTCCAAGCATTTGAAGGTTTTAAATTGTTTTTTCTAGTTTAGATTTAATAGGAGAAGAATCATTTTACAATGTGTCTTTAATTATAACACATTTTCCAAGTCGAAAGTAGTTTCTGACTTTGTTTCCATCCATCCATCATCCAATCCGTTATATCTTAACAACAGGGTCACGGGGGCTGCTGGAGCCAATCCCAGCCAACACAGGCAGGAAACAAACCCTGGGCGGGCGCCAGTCCACCACGGATGGCACACACACACACACACACCCGGGACAATATAGGATCGCCAATGTACATAACCGCATGTCTTTTGGTTGGGAGAAAACCGCGAACATGGGGAGAACGTGCAACTCCCGCAGGAGGATCCGAAAGCAACCGAATCTCCCAACTGCAAGGCAGTAGCGATATCCATTGTGCCACCATTCCACCCTCTAAGTTTGTTTTTTAATATATTGGATACTTGAAATACATGTTCGCATGCCACAAATTTCTCTTTTGGCTTGGTTCTCCTTGTTGGTCGTTATGGTCTTCTGCCCACCTCAACTAGCCATCTTTTGACGCTCTGTTAACGTTGTTACTCTGTTATTTTAGGAATGACATTGTATTTCAGAAAAACATAACCTATTTATTTAAGTTTATTTTGCCTTGGAGAGCAGGTATGACTTTATTGTCCTAAGAAACTAAGTACGGATGACTGAAGCCGTCTTTATAAACAGTACTAAACATCTGATAAAAGCGTGTTTTGTTTGCTAGTTTTTTTTGTTTTTTTTGTTTTTAAAGATGATTTCTGTGATTGTCATACTCATACAGCTTAAAAAAGAATTTAATTTTGAGCTTAAATTGTTTTTTGAGGAATTTATACTTGTTCATCAATTCAGTCTAAGTGTAAGGTCTTGGTCTGGCTGCAGATAAGTTTGTCATAGCAGGTTTGAGTGCAAAGCAGAAACTAACCCTAAAGACAGGACCACTTCCTTGCAGGTGCACTGCCAACCCACAACATCTAACATAAAAGTCAGTCTTTTAAGCTTTGGGCTATCAGTACCTGGAAAGTTCTGCCACCCTGAGGTCGATAATTAAAAAGTAAATAAAGTTAGTAAATTTTAATTAAAACAATTAACAAAAATTTGTTAAAAATAATAAACAAACCAAAATAATCAAAACTAAAAGCCAGAGACAAAGCCCTGAAAAACAATGGCATGCTATAGATGAAATGTCATATGGGGGAAAGACAAAGCCTACTATTTATTATGATATGTCATAACTAATTAAACATAACTAATAAAACTGTGCTAATCCTCACCATGGCACTTTTAATATGCTGACATGTTTGAAAGTGCCAATAATGTCTCTTTCAGTTTAGCAATCAGGGAAGCAAAACTGTTTGATTAGAAAGACAGATAGAGAATGTAAGGACAAACTAAAGGATACAAGTAAATATAAAGAAAAATAGCAAAAGTATATCAAAAATGTTCTGTGGGATACCCTGTGAAGATATAGAGCAGAGCTGAGTTGCTCTTTAAGAAGCACATGCATCATAGTAGAATATGTATTTTTTTTCCATCTGAGTCTGGAATGAAAAGGCAGGTCATCAAATTGTGGCTAATGTATTAACCTCAGATTCACCCACATTAAAAAAGTTTTCAGCTCTAAAGCTAAGGTTATAGTACAACGTGATTGTGTGTATATGTTTCACCCCAAAGTCAACACTTTGTAGAGCCATCTTTTGCTGCAATTGCGGTTGCAAGTCTCATGGGAATGTCTTATACCTCAAACATTCAGCCACTGGCATTTCACACCCATTCCTCAAAGAAAACTGTTCCCTCTCCCCTTTAAAAAGATGGGTTGTCTTGGTATACACAATCTTAATAAAACCACAGATTCCCAGTTGGATTGCCAAAATTTCCAGATTTAAGTCTTTCTTAAACCACTCCCGTGTAGTTTAAACAGTATGTTTGATTATTCTTAGGAAAAGAACCTATCCGTTCAAATCTCTTCAAACTGACAGGTTTTCCTCAGAATTACAAAGATTACTGCCATCCATCTTTCCTTCAATCCTGATCAGTTTTCCTGTCTCTGATACTGAAAAGCATCCTCACAGCATTTGCCACATCTTTTATGTGAATTAGCTCAGAGTCAGGGAAGTGTTATTTGTACACATGGGATTTCCCATGATGGCCGAAAGTTAAATTTTCTGACTGGAGAACCTTCTTCCACATGTTGAGTCTGCCACATGCTGTTAGCTATATACTTCAAATATGTTTCTTATTTTTTCTTTAAGAGATGGCTTTTTCTGGCCACCCTTCCATAATGTCCACTCTGTGGTGTGTGGGCGTTAAAAAATACTTCCATCTCAACTATGGATCAACATGACTCCTTCAGTGTTATCCTTGGTGTCTTTTTTGCATCTGTGGTAATGACTCCTTGCAGTCTGTGAGTTTGGGTGGTGGCCTTCTCTATCGTTTGTAGTGGTGCCATATTCTTTTTTGTTATAATGGATGTAATGGTGGTCTTTGGGATTTTTTTTAATCACCAACCTTGATCGATACTTCTCTATAACTTTGTCAATGACCTGTTGAGTGCCGTTGGTCTTCATGTTGCTTGTTAGTGGTGTTGCAGAGTGGGACTTTCAGAATAGACCTGTTTATATTGGCACTCAAGCCATTGTAAAAAACTCATACTGTTCAGTGTGGTGCTGAGGTGTCACCTGTTGCATGGCTGCCAGGTCTAATCTGGGATCCTGGGTTGGTTTGTCACGTGGTGGATGCGAATATGCTGTATTGGCGTCCCGTTTATACAGGCATCATGTGACACTTTTATTGCCCCAGGTGGGACCCTATTCAGCTATGTGACTTCTAAAGTTAATTGACTGGACCAGATTTATTCAGGGGTTTCATAACAAAGGGATGAATACACAACAACAACAACATTTATTTATATAGCACATTTTCATACAAAAAATAGCTCAAATTGCTTTACATAATAAGAATAGAAAAATAAAAAACAAAATAAGAAATTAAAATAGAAAATTAGTTAACATTGAAAGGGGTGAGGTCAGATGGCCATGGGAAAAAAAACTCCAGGCGGCTGGAGAAAAATAAAATCTGCGGGGCAGATCCCTCTGAGCATTCTACCTCATAATAAATAGTCGTCTTTGTAGTTAGGGTTCTCACGAGGGCACTTGATGCTGATGGTCACAGACTTCTGGCTTTTAATCCATCCATCATTGTTGGAACATTATGCACATACCTATGCACTCACTTTATAGTTTTTCCTTTTTTTCATTTATATATGCAAACTATTTTATTTTCATTTCACTTCAATAAGTCAGACTATATTATTAAGTCCATTACATAAATTTAAAAAGAAAATCCCTTTGGTTGATTGAATGAACAAAACAGGACATACACTTGAATACTTTCAAAGGCACTGTATGTTACTTTGGAATAATGTAGTGGTTTTATTAACTTGGTCTTATTTTCATTGTCATCATCATGTTTCTTATTCTGTTTTCCAGGTGTTTGAGTTATTTAATCTGTTTTTGTCTTATAAATATTTAGTGGGTCTAACATTAATTAGTTAAAAGCCTTTCAATATACAGTGTTGTTTGTCGGGTGTTTGCTCTGCTCATTGTTAATTGTCATTATTAGGATACAATTCAGGGAGCAAACTACACAAAAAATACTAGGAAAACAACAAAAGAGAGTTAAGCATTTAAAGCTATACAAATTTTGTAAATATCTTATAAATATAAAATTGCTTTTCAAAATACAATTATTAGAAGAGTAAAACAACAGCTAATTAAAAAAGATCAATTTAAGGTAAAATGACTTACTCGGGAAACTGGTTGGAGCAAAAAACCCGCAGCCACTGGGTTCTTCAGGACTGATTTTGAGAACCACTATTCTAAAAAATAGGCCCTGCAGGTCTGACAATTCTTTTTTGATTTATCCTTAAATAAGAAAAGATTAAAAAGAAAATCTTCCTCTTCTGTTTCTGTTCTGTGAAAATTCATTTTTACAGCGTTAAATCTTACTCCAGCTAAAACTTGACAGCCAGCCCATTGTGACAGTATTGGGCATAAAATAGGAATTCAACCCAGAAAGGTGCCAGTGCCCTCAGTCACTACACACATATATTGGGTGTATGGAATAATTTAGATTCTCTAATTTTTATTCTATAGCATGTCTTTGGTGCCTGAAAAACCTGACATCATCTAGATTAAGTGTCAAACTGTTAAGGCAGCACCATAATTTACAACCATGGTCAAAATTTTCCACCAATTATAATGTTCTAGTTAACAATGGTAATACTTACATCAGTGTCACAGCCCAAGTTAAAACAACACCCATAAATTGTCTAAGATACAGGATGTGGTAGTATTACCACAAATTTCTGCATTGTGATTCTCACATCAGTTTTATAACCCTCATTTCTCCCGGTTGTGCCCAAATGAAGTAACCTCAGCCTGCCCTAAGCACTTACTGATGTAATTGCATTTGATTCATCACTTGTCAGCTTTGGAGGTTCCGTTGTAAGATAAGAAGGATACCTTGATCAAAAAGGCAGCAACACCAAGTACCACTGTAGGACACAAGAAAATGAAAGAGAATGTGATTAACTTAATAAAAACAATCAGAACTGTTACTACTTACCTTACTGCTTCAAACACTGGAGTCATTGCTTGCAAAGTAGTTTCCATTTTTAAATTTTCTAATCATAATCAATACATTTTGACATTTTTGGAATCCCCTCTTAATTTACAATTTTTTCCTATCTGGTTATTTGCATGTAAATACAGTACTGTACTGCATTTTCATTAGTATAAACAAAACCAATCTTTTAAAAAGGGACAACAAGTACTGTTTTCCCGCCAGTTTGGAATGCTTGTCTCCCAAATGGAATCAAAGATTGCTTGCAATACCTGGAGGGCAGCTTACTCCAGCTTGGAGATGTTCACCCCTCATAAAAGATTTCTGCGCCTTCCCTACCCTCAGCTGGTTCCCCCTGTACAATCTAAATGAGAATGGGGGGTTCACATCTAATTGAAGGATCAGTCTCAGAACCATGGACCCCGAAATGTCAACGCCTAGCCAGAGGATCAGCTTTAAACAGTAGCAGTCCAGTTGGTCACACTGCAGCATCATCGTGGACCATTCAGCTCTGACTGAGACTCTCTGAAAACAGATTCAGATGTGCATAATGCTTGATTCCTCGAGGCATGACATGAGTCACTAGACCATAGATGGTGTGTCCCCTTGTCTCACAGCCATCCTTCTCAATTCAGGTACAGACGGAGTTGACATCAGGTCTGTGTTGCAAATCGTCTTGATGATATCCAGGATCCCCTGCAAGATGAAACACTTCCTTCTGGGAACATGCAATACCTACATAACCCTCAGCAACCTTGTCATGGCAGGTTTCCCACATCACAATAGTGTTATGGGTTCGGGCGCATTTTCCACCAGCTGGAGTTCCAAAGTCTTAGTGGGTCTTTTTTGCCTAACTTTATTTCATTTATTTGTATTAATATTTGTTTTAAGTAATATGTATGTTTTTCTGTTTGTATTTTGGAAAATGGGAAGGACCTTAGTTATGTCCTTGGCTTTGTGGGTGGTACCAAAAGGGGAGGGCCACCTGCCCATCACCCCAAGAATACCCTCCACCATTTTAAGGGAGAACATCCCATACTTGCGGATGCACTAGGAGTGGACTATTGTTTTGTCTTTGTCTTTGCTATTATTTTTTGATTTTTCTGGATTATGAACTTTTGTTCAGGTTTTCCAACAACTTTTGGGTTCCACATTGGGATTTTGTTTACTGTGTTAGCCTTGCCTTTTAGGGTTTGCACATCCTTTTGTTAACCTTTTTTATAAAGATTGTTCTTGGTCCTTTGAGTATCTAGTTGGGGTATTTGAAGTATTTTTGCCCTTTTTAGTGGGCAATTTTTGAAGTGGTTTTTGGGATCTGTGCTTTCAGGACTCCCACAGTTCCATGACAATTAGTTAGGATCAGCAGTCTCACCAATTGCAAGTTCCCCAACAAACAGTGCAAACTCATTAGAAACAGCCTGACCTTGGAGTCTGGCCTGGTCCAGTAGGTGGTCACTTACAGGACCTAAGCTGAATATTCAGAGCAGCAACAATAAGTCTGTGGTCAGAATTCACAAACTGGTCACTTCTGAGACCCCTCATCCTCTGCCCATGAGGATGTGATCGATATCCTTCACTATATCACCAGTGTTAGAGTACCAAGTCCCAAAGATGTGGCTCGGGGGCTAGAGCAGAATCCCGCAATCCACAGCCACTTTTTTGGAGGCAAGGAACATGGAGCCACTTTCACCATGGCTGCCAGACCCATGAGGACCAACATAATCTTCATAGCCAGCCTTTTTAAAAAAAAATTTTTAAGGTTTTGCTACCATTATAAAATTTTTTAAATATGGTGGAAAAAAAGGTTTTTAAAATATACTGTACATCTTGATTAATTATACATCTAAATATACCCCCATAATAATATATTATACAAGTAAATTTTTTTAAAGGGAAAAGTTTTTGGAAAGGGGGTTGTAAAAATAATAAAACACCCTGGGGAAAGGGGTAGTTTTAAATGTAGGGTTTCTGTCAAAATTTAACCCAAATTTGATTGATGAGATTAAACCCCCCCCCTTTTTGTCGAAGCCCGGAAGTCCCTCCCACCCCGGATTTTTTGTTGACCTTTGTTGACCTTTCAGGAAGTCCCCCCCCCACCCCCCCGGATGTTTTTTTGGGCCTTTTTTGGGGGGTCGGGGCCCCTGTTGATTGATGACGGGGAAGTCCCCTCCCCAACCACCTGTTGTTTGTTGACCTTTACCCCCAGCCCCCTTTTTTTCCCGGGAAGCTGTAAAGGGCAATTTGATGGATGCCCCCCCCCCCCCCTTACACCCCCCCACCCCCCCGCCCCCTGCTTGGCCCCCCGGGCCCTGGCCCCCCCCACTGGGGGCAAGTTCAGACATGCCCAAGGGCTCCAAATTTGAACCCATACCCCCCCCCACCATTTCCCCATCCCCCCCTTTTTAAAGCAATTTCCCCAGGCATGTTCAGGCATGCTCCCAGGGGGCCCCTGGACAAGTTCGGGCATGTTCCTATCCATCAGACTGAATGGCCTGCCTAAGCCTCACCGATGGGCTGCACATGATGTCTGACCCCCCCACTTCCTGGGCCTTTTTTCCGGGGGACATACACACAAAATGCTCGGGGGGCCCGGTCCTTTTTTCCCCTTTCCCTGAATATTGCTTTGGGAAAGAACCCTTTGGTACCCTATGTAACAATTTTTTTTAAAATATCTTCTATTTTCGATGCTATATCATTTGTATCCACTTTTTATTTTTAACCTTTTAAACCCAGTTTAAAATTACAAAAAGACAAGCAGTCAGTTTTTTAGCAGGCTTGTGTGTGTGTAGTTAAAAAACCCCTTTGGGAAATACAAGCTCCCCGGCTCTTTTGTCTACACAGGCGGAACCCCCCTTTTGCGGCGCCCGGTTTTTTCCCCGGGGCCCAAAGCTTTTGGACTCGAACAGGGGGAGATGAAAGCTGCAGCCTGTGGCCCCTGCAGGCGGGGCCCGAGGATGATTCAAAACCCACGGGAAGGGCGTCGGGATTGTCTTAACACGGCTCCCAAAAACCCCAACCCCCCGGCTCGGGTTTATTCAGTCAGGGGCTTCAGGTTTGTCATCAGCTGGCGTAACCCCCCCACCCCCACGGCAACGCCCGGCTATTTTTTTCTCCCAAAGGCGGATGGATTTGAAAAGTTAAAAGGCTTTCATGATGCGTGAAAAACCGGAAACTAATTGCTATAACCCCTTTTAAAAAATCACACAGTTAAATAAGATGCAGCATTTCCCCTTTTAAGCCTTTGGGAGCGTCTAAATGCAAAAATGAATTAATATATTTATAATTTGTATTAAAAAGGGGGTTAAAAAAACCCCTTTTTTCTCCCCCTTTAATGCCCCCCTCATGAAAAAAATTTTTATTTTTTTCTAAAAGTTTAATGCCTTAATCAGGCGGATATCCCGGGTTTGAAATTCTTTGGGGAATGGGGTGGCACTTACCCATCCCAGCCCTGAGCGCTGATGCCCTTTTTAACCCCGGAAAAAAACAAATCACGTCTTTTTAATCAAATCACCATTTACAGGGGAAATCTATTAATCTTCGGAAAACCCCCCCCTTTTTTGTGACGGTAAAAAGGGCAAAGGTGAAAAGGTCTTTGGGAATCGTCCCAGATGTTTAAACAAACCCTATTCCCCTTTTCCGTTTTTTTGGGCGTCGCGGTGGTCCTAGAAAAACCGGAAAAAAACCATTATCTGGATGTGGGTTAAAATGTTTTGGGGGCCATTCAAAACACCCAGCTTTTTGGGTCTATAAAAAGTGTTCAGACTGGCCCCATTACTCGGCGGCGTTAATACAAAAGAGGACCCCCGGAATCTCGCCCGGAAAACATAAAGGATCCGCGGTAGGCTTTTTTTTGATTATTTTTCGCCAAACAAGTATTTTTTTAAAAGCGGATGGATGAACCCTTATATTTTATTCTTACTATGAATAATTTCCAATTTTATTCTCAAATTTGCGTCCGTCGCGCCCGGGCCCTGATATGAAAGCTTTTTTCCCAAAAATAAAGATGTAGCATTTATATCCATCTATCTCGTGTCTGACGATTAATTACAAATTCATAGGACAAAACAAACAATATTAGTTTTTTTCATCCCCAAAAAGGGGGCTTTAAAAATTGGTTTTTTTTGTCTAATTTAAAAAATTCAAAAACCTCTTCTCTGAGAATACTAAAGGCATGGTTTAAAAGCCCCCGGGGGCGGTTGTTTTACCCGGGCGCGGGGTAGTAAGGGGCCCCAGTATTCTGAATTTAAATTACAGAAGGGCCCCGTTTGTGAAATCTTCTTTTGAATGGGCTTACTGTAGCGGGGGAATTCTGCCCCAAAGGGCCCATTTTTTAAAAATTTGGGATATGAAACTTTTTAAACTTTATAAACTCTCATTTGTTACAAGGGTTTGGGGAGACAGCCCCCAATGATGAGCGGGACCCGGGGCATATTCGGCGAATGTTTAAAAGGGCAAAAAGGCAACTGTGCATTCATTTAAGCTAAATGAAAAGTAATTTTTTTTACCCCGGAATATTAGCCCCCCCAAAGGCGGGTGTTTTTTAGGCGTCTAAATAATAAAATTTAAAAGTTTTTTTTAAAAGAAAATCCCCATTTGCACAAAGAGACAGTTTCCCAAAATTTGTTTTAGGTTTTTGCTCGGTCAGTGATTTTTAATTTTTTCCTTAGCTCATTTCTAAACATAGGACCCTTTTTTGAAAAAGGAAAACTCTGTAAATACATTTGGGCCCTTTAAAAAGGGGAATTTAAGAAAGCAGGTTTCTACCAAGACAGATTACTCACCTTAACCCAGTTTTTCGTGCATGTAAAAGCATTTTCACTTTTTTACACTAGCACAAAATTATTTTTTCTGTCTACTAAAAAAAACTAAAAAATTTCTTTTAAATTTTTTGGTAAACGGAAAGCATTTTCACTTTTTTTAATTTAAAAAGTTAAACAAAAAAAAAGCTAATTATGTTTTTTTGTTTTGTCATGCTAGGGTCCTAAAAATTTGGCACTTGTCCCTTTATACTCTCTTTTTGTAAAACCTTAACACATTTCTTACCAAAATAGTTCACCCACTTCCCAATTCCTGTAACCAGGTAATTAGACAGAGTAAAGGCTCCATAACAGGAAAAGGGGAAAAAAGTATTATGGGTCAGATCACGAGCCAAAAAACCCAAAAACCTGGCCACACAACCTGGTTTTTGCTAGATGTATTTTTTTTCCCGGAGAAGAAGAAAAAAAAAAAAAAAAACTTTTTTAGTAGTCCCGTAAAATGACCATTTTCTTTAACATGAAAAAAAAAACATCTTTAGAAAATAAAGCATCTAAGAAATTTTTGGGACGTTTTTAAAAACATAAAAAAAAATCCTTTTTTAAAAAAGAGTTCTGCCCTTTTTTCCAAACCGGTTTTCTTGACTGACCCATTTTAAATTTTAATCCCAATTATAAAGCCCAAAAAGGGGAACGGGGTAGGAACTGGGGCATCTGATATCTTCTAGCATATTTTTTTTGGAACAGATTTTTTCATAACAGTTTTAACCCCGAGCCTTAGTTTTTTTAAAAGTAGACCACTATTACCAATATGCCTTTTTAAAAATTTAAAATTTTATACCATAGATGCATATTTTATTAAAATTTAATTTTTAAACTTTTATCTAACTCAATATTTTTTTTTCTAGTATCAGAATGTAGTTCAAGTTATTTTGTTTTGGTTCAATAGATGTTTTTTTCATATTTGATTCTTTGTTTTTCACATCTTTCCCCCCCTTTTTGTTATTTTCCCCTAGGGGGCCATCCCCGTTTGAGAATTTCACGGTTGTGGGGGGATTATTTGAAAGCAGCTCTTGGCACTTAAAAGCTAAATTAGATTTCCTTGAAATTCAGCCGTTCGGGGGGTGTTCCATTTTTTTAAAAATTGTATTTAGTCTCTCTTTATTTACTAAAACATTTATATTTTGAAAAAAAAAATTATTTTGTTCAGGTTTTTAATTTTAAAAACCCGCTTTTTTCACCAACAGGCTATAATCACTTTGGGGTACTTAGGATGCTTTGTATAATACAAAGTTTTGAAATTCTGTTAATGCTTGGTAATACCCTTTCCCAAACATCAGTTATAAACCCCCTAAAATAAGAAGGGTTTTAAGTAGGTTATAGGAGCCTGTACACTACAGGACCGATGATTAAGGTTTTATACTGGACCGTTAGGAAAAACCCAGGATGGACTTTTTTTTAGTAAATAGTTACATAATATTATATGTTTTTTTACAAGGTTTAAAAATTTTTACTAAAATTTTTGTGGTTTATTTTTTTCTTTTAGTTAGCCCAGGTTACATGGGACAGCTATCATTGAAAACTGTTTTTCCCCTCTGTTTGTGGCCCCCTTTGGGTTTTGGTAGCATTCGGGGTTGAAGGGAATGAAATTTTAAAACTGTGTTTCCCAAAGTCAACAAGTGTCTCAAACTTTTGGAATACAGTAAAAGGACCGGGGTTTTTGTGCGGGGGATCATAGTCGGGGGGCAGGTTAAGCTAGACATTTTTTTTCCAAAATGAACATTGACAAGCCCATATCCCCAAATATAAGATAGAAAAAACAAAAATTTACAAATCTAAGTCACAGAGGAGATTAAAAACAAAATTTAAAGCCCCCGGATAAAAGGGATCCCCCCAAAATCAAAAGCCACTACAACAGAACCCCCGTTTTCTGAGGTATATTACCCAGCTAAACTGTCATCTGTTTACCATTTCCCACGGGGTTTTCAAGGTTGGGGAAAAAACGTTTTTTAAACATCTGCTAGTATGGGGCCCCTTTTTTAAATGGGGCGGTTTTGTTGGGAATCTTTTTGGAACAAAAAAGTCAGGTTTGTGTTCCCCCCCTGATTCAGGAAGAATATTAAATTTTGGGAGTTTAGAATATGAACTAGACTGGAAAGGACATTTATGCCTAAATAAATAAAAAAAGTTAATTAGGGAAAAAAAATAATTACATAAAAAAAATTGGTTTAAAAAGGGAGTTATTACAATTTAAAAAAAACTGCTGTGATGTAAAAAAAACATTGATGGGTGACAAAACCAGCCCGAAAAAAAACCCTTTTTTGAAATAAAAAAGTTTTTTTTGACATCCCCGTAGTCTGGAATAGTCTGAATATGTTTTAAAAGAGTTCATTTTTTAAAAAAAAAGGAAAATTTAAAAAATAATAAATAGAAAACCCAGATAAAACACAGAAGTATCATTTAATGATATCAATTAGTTTTAAAAGTATTATAAAACCCCGGGGATCTATTTATAAGGATTATTTAATTTAGTTAAAAAACAAAATGATTGGTTGCTTTTTGCTTTAAAATTAAAAAAGTTTGCCCCCCTTTTAAAGAATTAAAAGAAAAAAAAAACCTCTCACTTAATAACAAATATTGGGGATGCAATGGAAATTATTTTTGGATCTCTGTTTTTTTTAACCTTTTGAGGGGGAAGTATACCCCCTATATTGAAAAATGAACGGCGCCGCCCATCCCCTAGGAAATAATATTGAAGATGTTTTAGAATATGGACCCGGGTTTTTAACCCATGATTCTGACCAACTAAAGGGTCTTTACTTAATTGTCGAACTTCCTGTGGGTGCTATGGATCTCGTAAGGGAAAGGTGAAAAAGTTTCCCAAGAATTTTTTACTCTGAAATAGTCCATAGGGCCCGGAGATCAAAGCCCTGTGCCCACAGTGTTAACCAGTCATAGGACATGATTTTCCCAAAATTCACCTGGGGTTTTTTCAGAAGAGATGGGAAAATTTTGGGGTGTTTCTTATTCTCTTTTCTTTTTCTATTCACAATGACCATACCCCCGGAGACCTTGGGTTTTTTATGCAAATTAAAATTTCCCAAGCCAATAAGAGACATCCATAAAAATGTTCTTGACAAAAGGGGGCCCAATCAGGCGGTGGGGTGGGTTTTTTCTTTCCCCAAAGGGGGATTTTTCAAAAAAAATTTTTTCAAAAAGCGTTTTTTTAAAGGATTTAACAATCAACATCTCCCCGGTATTCCGTCAGGCATGAGGTCTAAGGACCAGACAGCCACCCGATCCTTTTTTGACCTGAGGCTTATTGCCCGACTAAATCTCCGCCCTAACAGCTAACCTCCAGACCAATCTTTTTGGGTGAACCTTATGCCTTAAACTGCCCCAAAATCTAGGACCCTGGGGCCTCAGGTACCTCCCCATGGTTTTATTATTGGTGGATCGTTTCCTGGGGGAAGGCCAGTACCGGGAAAATTTTTTGTATCTGCAAAATTTTTCCCAGGGCCCCTAGCAAGTGAGAGATAGCCATTCGGGCCCGTGGATGACCTGGTACGGCACCAGCCCTTTTGGGAACTATCCCCCCAAAGGTTGGGATTATGCAAGTGGCCCCCGAACAAACTGGCAGACCCTGATTGAGACATTTGGGAAAGGGTCAATGGGTGTTCAAAAAGTTTGATTACAGTTCTGCCGGGGTATAATAGGGTTTGGCACCTAAAATTTCCCGGGGAGGGATGTTTAAAAGGAAACCCCCCAGCCAGAACCCCGGCCTCCCCGGGGTCTGTTTGACCTGACCCCGGGTCAGCAACAGCGGCTTTTGTTTTCCACAAACCCCTGGCTCAAGGGCTATCATAAAGATCTGTGCTGCTTTAACATCCTTTTTTACTTTTTTACCAGATTCAGCCTTTGTCAAAGTGCTTTTTGATGATTGGAAAAATGAACAGTCTATTCAGGAGTTGATTGTACAAGCCTTTTTATAACATGGATGCTGACTCTTACTCAAAAAACCCGAAATAGCTAAAACTTTCTCTAAACGCCATTTTTTGGACCCAATAGGTCTGATGGACCTTTAAGGTTTTATGGGTATACGTCCTGGGAAAAAACAGATGAAGTGTCTGAACTGGAAAAGTACGGTGAGATCACCAGTTTTTGTCTTCTTTTTCACGCTGTTAAAGGTTTGAATATTTTTTTTGAAGTGGTTGGTAAAACCTCTTTCAATTTTAATATTGTTTTTTTTAAAATGACCAATAAAGTACCATTTTTATTTTTAAATTCTAACCCCAATTTCTTTTGCCCTCAAGGATGGAGTTGGGTTTAAAAAATTTTTTTATAGCCCAACAAATCCCCGGCGGGTTGGGGGCAAAAAAACTCTTTGAAAAGGGGGCCCCCCCCACCCCGGGCCCGATTGGGCCCCCCCTTTTTCAAAAAACATTTTGATGGATGTCTCTTATTGGGGCTGTAAAAAGTACTTCCATAAAAAAACCCAAGGTCACCGGGGATGGTCATTGTGAATGGTTAATACAAAAAGAATACAGAAACCCAAAAACCGCACTTGTCCTATCTCTTCTGAAAAACCCTAGGTGAATTTTGAACACATTGTCCTATGACTGGGTTTAAAACTGTGGAAAACCGGGCTAGATCTCCGTCATATGGACCATTACGGGGAAAAAAAAATTGTCTTTTTCACTCTCCATTCCCGGTCCGCACCCACAGGAAGTTCGACAATTAAATAAAAAACCCTTTAGTTTTGAATCATGAGTTAGTGCCCCGGGTCCCTATTCTAAAACATCTTGATTATATCTATTTGTTTTGCATGGCTGTTCATTTTTTAAATAGGTTGGGATACTTCCCCGTCAAAAAAGGGTTAAAAAAAAAAAACAGAGATCGGGGATACTCCTTTTTCCCTCCCTTTTTTTTGTTATTAAAATGTAGAGGTTTGTCTTGCATTCTAATTCTTAAAAGCTTTTCAAACTATTGTTAATTTCAAAGCAAAATAAACCAATCATTTGTTTATAACTAAATTAAATAATCCTTTTAAATTCCCCATTGCGGTAATACTTAACATAATTGATATCATTAAAAAAATACTTCTGTGTTTTATTGGGTTTACTATTTTTTTATTTTTTAAATTTAAATTTTTTTTTTATTAAAAAAGAACTCTTTGGGGCATATTCAGACTATTCCAGAAAAACCCTGTCAAAAAAACTTATTTATTTCAAAAGGGGTTTTTTTTAGGTTCTGGTTTTGTCACCTATCAATGTTTTTTTAATCCCCGCGTTTTTTTTCTCCTTTATAAATCCACTTTTTTTATGTAATTTTTATTTCATAATGCTTTTTTTTATTTATTTAGGCATAAATGTCCTTACCAATTTTAGTTCATATTCTAAACTCCAATATTTAATATTCTTCCCAAAAACAAGGGAAAACAAACCCCGACTTTTTAGTTCCAGATAAGATTCTAACAATAACCCCGGGTCATGTTAATCAGCCTCAATAGCCCGATGTTAAATAACGTTTTTTTCCCAACTCTTTTCAACCCGTGGAACTGGTTTAAAAAGATGACAGTTTTTGCTGATAATATACCTCCCGAAAACGTAAGGGTTTTGTTTGGTGTGTGATTTTGGGGTGATCCCTTGTTGATCCGGTCTTAATTATGTTTTAATCTCCTCTGTGACTTGGGATTTGTAAATTTTTGTTTTACTATCTTATATTTGTGATATGGGTGGTTTTTACATTTTGGAATAAAAATGTCTAGGGGTAACTCCTGGCTATGATCCCCGCACAAACCCTGGTCCTTTGGCTTTTTATTTAAAAACGTTTGCAGACACTTGTTGACCCCTTGGAATCCGGGTTTTAAAATTACATTCCCTTCACCTAGTGCTCCCAAAAACCCAAAGGGGTGCTTTTTTACAAAAAAGGGGGAAAAGCGGTTTTTTAATGATAGCTGTCCTATGTAACCTTTGGGCCCCCCTAAAAAAAAAGAATAAAAACCCCAAAGTTTTAGTAAAATTTTAATCCTTTTAAAACACATATAATATTATGTAATATTTACTAAAAAATTCCCTCCTGATTTTTCCCAGCTTTTCCCGTATAAGCCAATCATTATTTGAGTGTAAAAGGCTCCTATAACCTATATAACCATTCTTATTTTCCGGGGGTTTATAACTGATGTAAAATGGAAGGCTATTACCAAGCATTAACAAATTTTAAAACTTTTTTATACAAAGCATCCCCAAAAAAAAAAGTGATTATAGCCTGTTGGTGAAAATCCCGGTTTTTTAAAATTAAAAAGCCTTAAACAAAATAACTGTTTTCTATTCAAAATATAAAATGTTTAGTAAATAAAAAAGACTAAATACAATTTATAACAAAAAAGGAACACCGATGAAAAAAGGCTGAATAACCGGGAAAACTAATTTAGCTTGAAGTGCCACAGAAGCGTTTTTCAAATAATCCCCAACCCGGGTTTTCAAACTGTAAGGGGGTGGCCCCTAAGTATGGTAAAAAAGGGGGCAAAAAATGTGAAAAACAAAAAAATCAAAAAATGAAAAATAAAATCTATTGAACCCCAAAACAAAAAAGCGAACTCATTTTTGATACTAGAAAAAAAAATATTGAGTTAAAAAGTTGATAAAAAATTAAGTAATTATAATAAAATGCCCTCTATGGTATATCATTAATTTTAAAAAGGGCAAATTTGTAATAGGGTCTACTTTAAAAAAACGTTAAGGGGTTTTTAAATTAAAACTGTTATTTTAAAAAATCTGTTACTTAAAAAAGATATATAGAAGATATCAGATTCCCAGTTCCTACCCCGTTCCCAGGACTTTATACTGGCTATTATCATTTTTAAAAAGAGGGTCAATTAAAAAAACTGCTGGGAAAAATGGGCAGAACTCTTTTTTTGGGAAAAAAGGATTTTTTTTTTGTTTTTAAAAAAAGGTCCTTTCGGGGGCTTTTAGATCTTTATTTTCTAAAGATGTTTTTTTTTTCATGTTAAAAACAACTGGTCATTTCTTTACTTTAAAAATTTTTTCTTTTTTTTTTTTTTTTCTTTTTTCCAGGTAACAAAAACATCTAAATTTCCGGGGTTTTGTAGCGTTCAGTGCTTTTTTTTTTGGCTCTGTGTATCCCGACCTATAATACTTTTTCTCTTGCCTGTTATGGAGCTCACTCTGTCCTTTTCCTGAAGTTGCAGGGTGGGGGGTGATGAAATATTTTTGGGAAAAATATGTGTTGGTCCCCATAAGAAAAGTATAAAGGGCACAAAGGGGCCACCCCAGGACCCCAGCATGACAAAACAAAATCATTTGAGCTTTTTTGTTTAACTTTTTAATTAAAAATAGTGAAAAATGCCCAGTTTATCACCTGTGTTAATAGAAATAATTTTAGTTTTTTGGGGTAGACAGAAAAAATCAATTTTTTTGCTAAAAATAACAACAGTGAGTGCTTTTACATCACTTTCAAAACTGGGGTTTAAAGGGGGTAATCCCTTTTAAGGTGAAACCCGCTTTTAAATCTCGTTTTTAAAACAAGTGTATTTACAGGTTTTTCCCTTTTCAAAAAGGGTCCCCCATTTATAAAATAGGCCAAGGAAAAAAAATTAAAAACATCCCGGCCCGGAAATCCCAAAACACCCCTTGGAATCTGCTTTGGGGCGGGGTGGGATTACTTTTTTAAAAAAAACTTAATTATATTACTTTCCCGCGTCTAAAATCCCCGGCCTTTGTTGGGGGGTACTATTCCGTTTAAAAAAATTTTCTTTTCCCTTTGGGAAAAGAATGAAAACACAGTTTTATGTCCAAAAAAAACATTGGGGATATATATTGGTCCCCTTCATCATTTGGGGGCTTCCAAAAGCGGTTTTGGGCCCAAAAGAGAGTTTATAAAGTTAAAATTTTTGATATCCCAGACTTTTTTAAAAAAATGCGGACCCTGGTGCGACATTCCCCTGCTACAGTAAACCCGATTGAAAGGAAGACGCATTTCCAAAACGGGACCCTTCTGCGTAAATTTTGAATCTGGCCCCTTTTCGCCAAGCCTTTTATACACAACCCGGGCCCCGCGGCTTTTAAACCAAAACCTGAGGCCCAAAAAGGGTCTGTTTTAATTTTTTAGGCGCCCCAGACAAAAAATCCGATTGTAAAGCCCTTTTGGTTAAAAATTGTTTACTTAGTCCCCATGAATTTGTACTTAATGCATTAAAAATTTCCCGGAGATAGTGGAAAATTAAAAGCTACAAAAACCCTTTTATTATCTTTGGGGGCCCAAAAGCCGTCTACACCCAGTCTTGTACGCCCCATCTTCCCCTTTAGAATAAACGGAAATTATTTCTTGGGAAAAATAAAATAAAAGGGTTCATCCATCCGTTTCCCAAAAAAAATACTTGTTTGGGGATATAATAATCAAAAAAATGCCATCCCCTGATCCTTGATGGTTTTCCCGGGGAATTGGTTTTCCTCTTTTCCAAATATTAACGGCCTCGGTAATGGACCAGTCTGAAAACTTTTTTAGACCCAAAACTGGGTGTTTTGGAATTTGCCCCAATTTTTAATGGAAAGTTTAAAAAGGGCCCTTTTCCGGTATCCCAAAGGGACCCCCCGGGGGCCCCAAAAAAATCAGGGAAATTTTGGGTTTAAAAGATTTGTTTAAACATCTATGCTTTTCTCCTTGGGGGCCTTTTTACCTTTTCAAAAATTTTTATCAAGGGCCAAAAATTAAGGGTTTCCGGGAAATTTTATTTAGATTCCCTTGTAACTTTAAGGGTTTGATTAAACAGGGCATTCTGTTTTGGGAATTTTTTAAAGGGGTTTAGGGGCAGGCTTTATGATGCGGAAGTGGCCCCTTCCCCAAAAACCACAACCGGATATCCTCTGATTAAGGCATTTTAAACTTTTAGAAAAAAATAAACCGGCCCTTTTTTCAGGGGAGCATTAACAGGGGTAGAAAAAAGGGGTTTGTTTTTTGATGGGGTTTTAATACAAATTATAAATATATTAATTCATTTAGCATTTAGGCGTCTCCCAATTTCTTTAAAAAAAGGGGAAATGCTGCATCTTATTTCTGTGTGATTTTTTAAAAGGGGGTTTTGCGGAAATTGTTATCCGCGTGTTTTGGGGATTATGAAAAACCCTTTTAAATTTTCAATAAAACGTCTTTGGAGAAAAAGTAGCGCCGTACATGGGGATGGGGGCTTACGCTCAGCTGATGACAAACCTGTACGGCTCCTGGACTGAATCAGCGCTGAGCGGGCGGGAGGTGGGGTTTTGGCAGCTGTGTTAAGACAATCAAGCACGCTTCAGTAGGGTCTCGAATCAACCGCCAGCTGCGCTGCAGGGACCTACAGGCTGCAGTTTACATCTACGTGTCTGTTCGAGCCGCCAGAGAGCTTTACCCCAGGGCAACTCACGGCCGCTGCAAGAGGGGATGTCCGGCCTGTGTAGACAGAGAGAGCCGGGCAGCTTGCATTTCAGTGTGCTTTTGAACTACACACACAAGTTTGCTAAAAGCTGACTGCTTGTCTTTCTGTGAGATTGAAAAGGCTGGATCTGTAAGTGGGCTTAGGTAAAAATAAAAGTGGCATACAAATGATATAGCATCGATTAAATAGATAGATATTTTAAAATAATTGTTACATAGATACCAGGATTCTTACCCAAAGCAATATTACGCAGGAACGGTGACAAGTTAGACCGCCCGACCGAGCATGTGTGTGTGTATGTCCTCGGAAAATGGCCCAGGAAGTGGAGGGAGATCAGACATCATGTGCAGCCTATCGGTGAGGCTTAGGCAGGCCATTCAGTCTGGGTATGGATAGGAACATGCCTGAACTTGTCCAGGGTCCGGCTGCAGCATGCCTGAACATGCCTGAACTTGTCTTTGGAAGAGGGGTGGGGATGGGAAGTGGTGGGGGTGGTGATGGGTTCAAGGGGCCTAGGCAGCCCTTGGGCATGTCTGAACTTGCCCTAGTGAGATGGGGCTAGGCGGTGGCCAAGCAGGGGCGGGGTGGTGGGGGTTCAAGGGGGCATCCATCAAATTGCCCTTGACAGCTTCCTGGGGAAAACAGATGGCTGGGCTAAAGGTCAACAAACAACAGGTGGTTGGGGGAGGGGACTTCCTGTCATCAATCAACAGGGACCCTGATCAAGGTCTCAAAGGTCAACAAAACATCCCGGGGTGTGGGAGGGACTTCCTGAAAGGTCAACAAAGGTCAACAAAACATCCGGGGGTGTGGGGAGGGGACTTCCGGTCTTCGATTAAAAAGTGGTGGTTTAATCTCATCAATCAAATTTGGATTAAATTTTGACAGAAGCCTGACATTATACTACTAAGGAATAAATAAAAAAACACAAGTACAAGCAGCATACCTGGCTATGCCTATAACATCAGTTATGCTGTGTTAGCTGTGGTGATTTTTCTGCTTACACACATCCCTTTCTTTCTTTTTCTCTTCCTCATACATGTGCAACATGGACCTTTTATTTCTTTGAGCATATGCCTTAAACTCTCCAGGCTACATACTAAGTGAGGTCTCAGACCTGATGTTGGTTTAAACCCCTCACCTACAATCACCTTTGACTATAATCACTTCTGGGGTTAGCAATTGCCCTTCACTGGCTACGGCAATGTCAGACTTCACTTCCTTATAGCATCCCATTTTTGCTTTCCTCGTCCCTCATTTCTTAAAGTGCTTGGTCACAGATCCTCTGCTGCCTGATTCTTTAATTGGGCAACAACAGCCCCTTTTCCTCCTAGCCAGATACTGTGTGTTGCATCTTACTTGTTGGTTGAGAAAGAAATGACCTATTATCATTCCTCCTTGGCATCATCCTCAAATGGGCAATCTGATCCCAGATTTTCTAGCTAGGGATCCCATATGTCTTCCTTGGCATTTCTCTCTCTCTCTCTCTCATTCTCTATCTATCTCTGTCTTTCTATCTCTATTTGCTTTTTACAAGCTGCTTCTGTTACTCATTACCCAGAGCTTGTGACCATAGGTGATATGCTGATACAGAGTGAGATTGAGAGCTTTCTCTCAACTCACCATATGTCAAAATGCAAAATATAAACCTAAGAACAAATGAAACTACTAAATAACAGTAGGTTAATTACACTGTAATATGTTTATTTCTTTGTTCTAGGATTAGTTTTGGTTCCACAGAGTATTTTACATTTTACTTCTGGGGAGATTATGGCAGTTTTAATACTCCTGGGGAAATTAAACATTGTCAATTAGTACAATATGTATATGTATATGTAAATGTTTATGAATAATATGGCTCTGGTTGTGCTGTTTAGAAACTGATGTCTAACCCTTTCCATACTGATTGAAATCCAGGACTTTATAGGTTCTCGGGAGTTCTGTGCATAATTTGCTTCCAGAGTCTGGGTTGACAATGCTACATTGGTTACCTGTGTCATTTGCAATTGACTTTAAAATACTACAAATTTTGTATAATGCCTAAATAATTTTGCCGTTCCTATTTGGAATGCTTGTGCCCCTACATACTAAGTTATAACTTTAGATTTTCTAATGGTGGTCTGCTTATAATTCTAAGAGCCAAGCTTAACCAAAGTGGTGAGGTAGCTTTTCTTTGTTATGCACCGAAAAGCCAAGCAAAATGACACCTTTTATTGGCTAACTAAAAAGATTACAATATGCAAGCTTTCGAGGCAACTCAGGCCCCTTCTTCAGGCAAGATGTAATTGTTATGCACCTAAAATCTGGAATACTTTACCAATAGAAATTGCAGGCTAAAACCATGGAACATTTACAAAAACTCCTAAAACCCATTATTTTAATTTGGCTTTTTCATAGCTACATTTCAGTTATACTCCTAATAAACAATATGGGCATAGAATTGTATTCTTCAGGGATTTGTAATCTTTAATAATCTGTACTTTCTCTGCTGTTTTTTCTGGTAAATCGGCTCCACCATCTGATCAAGGCACCATTCAGCCACCTGTGATGCTGGAATGAAGGTGGGTGCCTCAGCAGTCCAAGAGATCAACTTCATTGAATCCTCTCATATGATGCCTGGAAACCAAGAGGACTGAAATAAGAACATTTATGTTAGATAGAATGCCCAGTGGTGGCTGGGTGGTTTTTGGCTTTGGAATCCCCGTAGGTTTTGTTTTTTTCTCCAGAATAACTGGAGTTGTTTTTTGTTTTTTCTGTCCTCCAGGTCATCTGACCTTTTCACAAGACACATCTTTAGAAACGTATGCTTTTTTAAGATCGTATAGATTTATTTGTTTTTTCTTTGTTATATATTCTTTAATATCATTGTTGCATCTTTTTTATTTTTGTTTTCTTGTACCTTTCTTTATGATGTCTTGTAAAGCATTTTGAGCTACATTGTTTGTATGAAAATGTGCTATATAAATAAATGTTGTTCAAGCTGGTAGTAAGACTCAAAGTTAGTGAATTTATAGTGAGTGTGTTTGGCTTTGTCAGAGATGATTGTTAACCAAAATATCAAACACGTAACTCTAATTGTTACTTTAACTGGGTTAAGTTCCATTTTTTTCACACATGAAGATGAGTGTTTTGATGACCATGAATGCAAAATAAATGAAAAAGCTTTCTCTCAGACTCTCCTTTACACTATAGAAGACTATAAGCCACAAAATCATTTAACCACATTTACAATGAAAAGTAAGTAGTTATGTAGAATATGATATGGGGAATACCATTTCACAGCACTGTAACTGAAATTCTGTTTCTCAGCAGCATTCTCCTCCACCTATATCTATCCCAATCACACTCACCTCCCAACATGAACTGCCCTCAACATTCATAGGCCGTTTTGATAAAGCACACAAGGTACAAAATGAACAAAGATAATGCATAATGATATCTATCACATCAGAACTGGCTAGTTTATATCTTGAACCCCTGTCTATTAGATTAGGTGACTTCCCACTGCCTACTTCAGCTGCACTACAAAGACACTATTCCTTTTCAGTTTCCATGTACGTCTGTTTCTGTCACTATTGTCACCTTTTCCTCTTCCCATTGAGTCTTCACCAAACATATACCCAATTTTAGCTACAGTGACACAAGGCTGGACCTCCATCTATTGCTTTTCAGTGTCTTTGCACCTCTTTCCGAGCCTTGTCAGGTGTCAAAGGTAGCTTTCCAACTCATTTTTCATTTCTTCAAAGGAACAACTTGGTCCCAGTATAAGTGTAGGGCTGTGTGTAAAACTAGCTGCTGGTTGGAAAAGTCCTGGAGTTCAACCAGCCCTCCATGGCCTCACCTTTAAATAGGCAATCTTGCCCCAACTTCCACTCATTCGGAACATGTACTGGCACCTGCCAGGCAGCATGACTTGTGTACTCCTGAAAGTCCTACATGGCTTCTGTCTCTAGTTATAATGGTGGAGTCTCTCTCATTTCTTCCCAGCATGCTCATAATGAAGTATGCCTTATATAGCAGCACCTACAGTTCTCTAGTGGCCCCTTGCTTTGAAATGTTAAGTTGTTTTGTCCATGTCCCATGTCACTGTTGGTCTGTATCTCTCCCTCTCTGTCTGACTTTTTGTATTGGATTCCTCCATGACAATTGTGAACTGTGCTGTGTGCAGGAGTGGGCCATGCACTGGACTACTACCCTTTCCATAGTTAGTTCCTAACTTGTGTACAGTACTGCTTGAGATATGCTGGAACTTTAATAATTTCAATGGGGCTTAGGCCCTTAAAATGGCTCTTTAATCTCATTGGAGTATTTGCCAATGTTTCCATATTTTATTCAGATGGAAAGTCCCAAACATAGTGCATAAAACATTCCCAGGCTTTCAATAAAATAGTGCCTCAGTATAATGCACTTTCTTCAGTCTGTACGTTCCTAAAGAAATGCATAGTGGTTGTTCAGTGATGTGGAAAGACTGGCAGACTTCCATATGTTACTAGAAAGGTTACCATTTAAGTATGTCAATTAGTAAATTTGAAAACTAAACAAAAAAACAGTGCCATTAGCACACTTAGGGGCGTCTTGAGTATAGCTTAGGTCATCTTTTGCCTTTTCATTGATACAAAATAAAGAAAGCTGTTCTTTCACTTGGTTGCTGAATAATTTTTCTTTTTCTTTTGGTTCACATTTTTAGATTATCTCTCACATTGTGAGCTTCCCATTTCAGGCCATAAGGGCATTGGCGGCATGGTATGCAAATTAGCTCATAGTGGCTAAAACTTTCTGTCTTAAATCTCTTTTTAAAGTTGTTCATTTGTAATTGTGCCATTATGCCTGATTGTTTTAATGTATGAATTTTTTTAAATGAAAACTGAAGTAGGGAGGCAGCTATAAAGTGCTAAGATGCCTATGGAAATGTTTAAAACAAGGTTCGACATTTTAAATCAGTGACCTTCTTGGCATTGATTGTTAGTAATAATGATTCAAATCTACATGACACTGACTTGCTGACTTGGATTTGCATTTGAAACTGGTAGTGCGAAGATAAGTCTGCCTAGCAATTTCATTTAATTAGGACAGTACATTTTCCTGTTAATGCATTTTTACAGACTTATGAGTCAATGTAATAAAGCTGTTTATTAGCTGGGTAACAACCATGTAAATGAATTATTTTGTAACATTGGCATCTGAAAAAAGACTTGTTGGTAACAGTACAGCATTGGTTTAATGGTGCTGGGTATGGCTGATAGAACAAAAATCACCGTAGGTCAATATCAGAATTTTTTATTATGCTCTGCAACTCAGGTTCTGATAATGCAATGCCATTGCATCTAACTTTTCGGTCCAGTCAGTCAATCAATTCAAAATGCACAGCACCACAAGGTAAACTTCAATCTTATCTCTATTATAAAAGGAAATCTTGAGGCGAGATTAATGCCGAGATATTTTCAAGTTGATAGAGGGGTCCCACCCTTCTCTTAACCATTTCAGTTAATGGCCCACGCCCACAGTCCTCTCACCTCTCATTTGTGTGAATGCTTTTGTCAG
Source organism: Polypterus senegalus (assembly GCF_016835505.1). Lineage (NCBI taxonomy): Eukaryota > Metazoa > Chordata > Cladistia > Polypteriformes > Polypteridae > Polypterus > Polypterus senegalus. Next base: position 7,860 of record NW_024386218.1, on the reverse strand, counting down.
ACACAGTTCCTGTGCTCTCAGCTCTTATACATTTTTACATTTTCCTCACTTTAAGTTGCCAATAAAAGTAGACTTATTATGTCCAAATCTTATTGAAGAATTTTATCCCAAAGTGTTATCAACAGAAGAAATGAGTACACGGGCAATCCTAGCACTGCAAAGCGATGAAGTCAAGCGAATTAACACAAAAATTGTCGATCAGTTACACGGTAAATTGGTTAAATGTGTATGACTATGCTCAAACAGTTGGTGGTGATCATGTGGAAGATGAAAACATCAACTTACAATATCCCATAGAATATCTACAACTGTTAACAACGTGCGGTCTTCTACTGGCCGAATTACTGTTAAAAGAAAGATGTATTGTAATGTTATTGTGAACTTTAAGTGTGAGTGATGGGCTATGAAATAGGACAAGATTAGTTGTATTCAAAATTGGTTGAACAATTCTGACATGTAAAATTTTAACAGGCTGACAAAAAGGTAATGTAGTATATCTTCCACAGATAACATTAGACACCAAAAGAGATCTTGATATGCCATTCATATTAAAATATTTACAGTTTCCCATTAGAATAGCTTTTACTATAACAACAAATCACAGGGACAAACGTTCAAAAATGCCGTTTATTTATTAGAGAGAAAGAAACGATATTCACTCACAGGCAGTTATACGTTGCATTGTCACGATGTAAGTCCAAACACGGAATCAAAATTCAATGTGATATTCACAAAAAGTTAATTGCAAATATTGCTTTTACTGAAGTTTTACAGTAAAAGTATAAGTTTAAGAAGTATTTGCGTGTTAATTTCAAAGCCAAACGGAGTAAAAATGTATAACTAATGAATACCTCAAATGCAACATGAAACATAATTTTCTTTCAATTCACTGCATTTTACTATTTTTTACTATAGTTAATTGCTCACTTTAATGTAAAATAATTCTACTATCTATATGTAACAATTCCCATGAAAATAACAATCTGTTTAAACTCCCCATACATGAGCAGCAGAGCCACGAAGTGGCTAGTGCATAGCACCCGCAAGGGGATTAGCAAGTGAAACAAGCAGGGTCAGAGCCTCATAGTACATAAAAAAATGAAAGTAAGAAAATGTTGAAAAGACCTCAGAAATAAACATTGTCTATGGTGAATAGATTGATAGTATAAGGTAATAATACAGTAGAGTCTATATCAGTACAACTGGCACAGAAGAGCCAAAAAAGAATAAACTGTTACAGATATAGTTGACTAAAATAGGAGTAGCAGTGGGTTTATAAGTGTGCCACTGACAGACAGTCCTAGGTAAATAAGCATCCATTCAAACTGCATAACAAGGTCATAAAATAGAGAAAAGGCCATCATGAAAAGATCTCAGGTGTCTGGTTTATAAAATAAACACTGACAACAGGCAAGCAATCTGAAGTGTTAGAAATAACAGCCTTCCAGAGTTCGTAGAAAGGTTTTGAGGATAATTCAATATCATCCAGTAACCCACTGTAGTTTAACTATTTTGCAGTTGTTTCTAAGATAGATACACTTCCAAATGTTTTCTGTAACACTAAATTATCACACCCAATAGCTGTATTCAATTGAAAGATTATAGTGGCCATGTTTTAAGAAAAATAGGTTACAGCTTAATAATGTGCCACTAAAAAAGGCATCAGAGGTTTGTAGATTGGCATCCCATAACCTGCCTATCACAAAACACCTAAATCATTTTAATACCATGGAACTTGGATGTTGCAAGCTTGTTTGATCAGGTTCATATATTGGGGCATATGTTTATCGTACAAAAACAAAGGAAAGACAATGCTGGTGATAGTGGTTACAAGAAGACTAACATACTCAAAAGGTAGGATTTGGAAGTCAGAGAAACAGTAGAGAGCTCATAGATGGTGCAACAAGGTTTTACAGTAACTATTGCTACTCTTTCAAGTTTTAGAAGAGCTGTAGTGTTGTACATAGATTGCCAGGAAATACCTCAAACAATGGACCATTGTCATCCTCAATTCACTGCATGTATCACAATATCAGTCATTCATCATACACTGTATATGTGGGGTCAGGAAACCTTGATTGCCATGAACTGGTGTTAAGTTATCATAGTCACGATGGCTACTAGCATTGCATATAGAAATTAAATGAACAGGGGTACAATGCAGGTGCCATTTTTCATTTACATGCTGCTTATACAGTGGGTGTCATGATGTGGGGCAACATCAGCCTACCATAACAGTTCCACACCTCCTGCTTGTTCATTCAAGTTTCTCCTCAATACAACAGGCAGAGGACTGATTATCACCCACTGAATAACCTTTCATGTTAGGCCTTGTCCTTGGCAAGCTGAATTAACATTCAGAGATATCTTAAAATGAATTTCAGATATCTTAAAATTTAATTTACTTTTTAAGATATCTGAAATTCGCTTTGAGATATCTTAAAATAGTTTCCTTTACATTTTAAGATATCTGCAATACATTTTGAGATATCTCAAAAAGATTTCAAGACATCTCAAATACATTTTCAGATATCTCAAAATAATGGTGCCTGCACTTCTAGATATCTTCAAATAAATTTTCAGATATCTTAAATTGACTTATCATTCATTTTAAGGTATCTCAAATGCATTCCAAGATATTTCAAAACCATTTCCTGTAAAAATGCTTATTCTTTCAATGGGACCTCCTGTTTATTATACAAAATCTGAAAATGTATTTGGGATATCTGAAAATGGACAGAAAGCTGGAACTGTATTTCAAATATCTTAAATTGTATTGTTGATATCTGAAAATGCTTTTGAGATATCTTGAAATATTTAAGTGTCTTTTAAAGATATCTTAAAATGTATTTTAGATATCTTGAAATACAACTTGAGATATCTAGAAATATATTGTAAGACCAATTTTAAAATATCACGATATTAATTTTACATATCTAAAAATGTATTTTAGATATCTCAAACAACAGTGAATTTTAAGTTATCTTAAAAGCTTTTTAAGATATCTTAATTATATTTCAAGATATCCTAAAATAACTCCCCCCCACCCCCCCATTTTAAGATATCTCATTCATTTTGAGATATCTGAAAATGCATTTTCAAATACCTTAAAATAGACAGGAAGTCCCATTGAAAGAACAGGAAATTTTACAGGAAGTTATTTTAAGATATCTCGTAAATATATTAGAGTATTTGTAGAGCCAATGGCATATAAAGGTGGCACACACTAAAAGAAAATGTAATTTTGCTAATGTTCAACTTGCACCTTAACTTTTGACCTGTGGGAAATAAAAGTAGTTTCTTCCTGAGTCTCAACTTTGCACCCTGCTCACAAGCCTCTTCCCATTGGTCTTCTCCTTACTATCTTAATCATCTCCCTCTTATTTCTCCTAACCACATGACTAGTGATATTTTAACACTAGAATTACCAGAGCCTCGAAAAAACTCGTAATTCCGTCCCACCTTAAACTGCTTCTTAAATCCCTTCACACCTCTCCGCCAGCGCCCTTTGTCTTCTAAATGTGCTGATAAAGAGAAGCTCGGAGCAGCCGGCTATTCCATCCCCCCACCAATTTAGAACGTGCACGAACTTCTCCCAGCTCATGCCTTGATTGAGTATCTGGGAGTGAAGTGGAGTTTTAGAGTGAAATAATAGATCATTGTTTGGAACACACGCATTTCATGTCTGTTCCGTTTCTACAGTAATCTGTGTCAACACATTGTTAAAACAGAAACTTTTTTTATATTCTAGTAGTAGATGACAAAATGTAGGCATAAACTATATAATGTATGAAGCCTGAAGTCCAAATAGCAAAGAAACATGTTCACAAGAATAACACAATTGCACTTTTATTCAAACATATAACTGCAGAAAGAAAAGGCCTTAACATGCGACATTGACACCAGTTTACTATAACTGACTCCGTGGTTCAATAGATACAGCCCCCGCTTGGGAATCAAGGGGCCACGGGTTCGATCCTGCGCCCCTCTGTTTTGAGAAGTAAACTGTTCTTAGTCTTACTGTTTTACAATAAAAGCATACATTTGATTTCAGTCTGTAACAGCCGTGCAATGTATGATCTTTGTAAAGGCTAGCTTTTTTTTTTTTTTATTCACTTTTCACTCTCTCAGTCGCGTTCAGAATCAATCCATACAACCCCATCTGACACGGCTGTTTTCACTAAAGACGTGCTATAGCTTTGCAGTGTACCACGATGCATACTAACGCCCAAGGTTCTGACACACAAACGCTGGCGAAGCTGCCTTCTTCGTATCTCACCGTCACTTGATTTTCGTTTTATTGAGTGTTCCTGCCAGTCCCCGCATGTTGCTGTATGCTTTTTCTTTTGTACTCCAGGACATGCAGAGGAAAGAATGGTAAAGACCAGTAACTCGGCGCTATATGCAATCATCAGACACTCCCCATCTGCCCGTGTCGCTCAAACACAGGAACATATATTGGTGTAAAAGTATAACAAAAGTGCACTTTTATTCAAGTGCACTTTTTCCATCGCCTTTTCCTGTAAGAAGCAGTGTACACACTTCTCTCTATGCTGTGGTTTCTATTACACACCTGAAAGAAAGACAATATATGTGAAAATATAATCGCACTAATGCAATATTATTTGAAAGCGAACAGCGTCAGATCAGGTGTGAATTTATGCAGGAACTGGAAATTCTCTGATGCGGGACCTTCCCCCAGGGAAGAAAGTACAGTGTCAGGTGCTCATTCAGTGTAATAGAAACCATAGCACAGAGAGGTGTGTACACGGCAACAAGTACACGATCGTAAATGTAGGAAGGACGGTCCTTGGGTGTGTGGAACTGTTAATATTTGAATGTGATGATTTTATATAGCACGGAATGAAAATCTTCACTTCTTAGCATTGCACCATGCAAGATGTCGTATCAATCGCCTACTGTATCTTGCTTTCTTTTTTCTTCGGTTATACAGGTAGTTTTGAATAAAAGTGCACTTGTTTTGTTTGCGAAATGAAGTGTCTGGTGCACTTTTCGGTGGCATTACACGTATTTTTGAGCATGCCCGTTTGGGCATTATAAAAAGTATTGAAAAGTATAACAAAACAACGGGCAGATGGGGAGTGTCTGATGATTGCATATAGCGCCGAACTTACTGCTCTTTACTATTCTCTCCTCTGCGTGCTCTGGAGTACAAAAGAAACAGAATACAGACGCAGCTATAGCTCTGTAGTGTACCCGCGATGCATACTAACGCCCCACCCGGTTCTGACACACAGACGCTTGCTAAGCTGCCTTCTTCAGTATCTCCCGTCACTTGATTTTCTTTTTATTCAGTTTTATTGAGTGTTCCTGCCAGTCCCCGCATGTTGCTGTATGCTGGATATGTTCATATGTATTGTCTCTTTCTTTCAGGTGTGTAATAGAAACCACAGCATAGAGAGAAGTGTGTACACTGCTTCTTACAGGAAAAGGCGATGGAAAAGTGCACTTGAATAAAAGTGCACTTTTGTTATACTTTTACACCAATATATGTTCCTGTGTTTGAGCGACATGGGCAGATGGGGAGTGTCTGATGATTGCATATAAGCGAAGTTGGTCTTTACCATTCTTTCTTCTTCATGTCCTGGGGTGCAAAGAGAAAAGCATACAGCAACATGTGGGGACTGGCAGGAACACTCAATAAAACTGAATAAAAAAGAAAAGCAAGTGACGGTGAGATAAGAAGGCAGCTTCGCCAGCGTTGTGTGTCAGAACCGGGGGAGTATGCATCATCGTGGTACACTGCAGAGCTATAGCGTTTTAGTGAAAACAGCCGTGTCAGATGGGGTTGTATGGATTGATTCTGAACGCGACTGAGAGAATGAAAGTGAATTTAAAAAAGCTAACCTTTTCAAAGATCATACATTGCACCGCGTTACAGACTGAATCAAATGTATGTTTTTATTCTAAAACAGTAAGACTAAGAACAGTTTACTTTCAAACGGGGGGGCACAGGATCAACCCGTCACCCCTTGATTCAGCGGGGCTGTATCTATTGAACCACGGAGTCAGTTATAGTAAACTGGTGTCAATGTCGCATGTTAAGGCGGCTTTTTCTTTCTGCAGTTATATGTTTGAATAAAAGTGCAATTGTGTTATTCTTGTGAAAATGTTTCTTTGCTATTTGGACTTCAGGCTTCATACATTATATAGTTTATGCCTACATTTTGTCATCTACTACTAGAATATAAAAAAGTTTCTGTTTTAACAATGTGTTGACACAGATTACTGTAGAAACGAACAGACATGAAATGCGGTGTTCCAAACAACGATCTATTATTTCCACTCTAAAACTCTACTTCACTCCCAGATACTCAATCAAGGCATGAGCTGAGAGAAGTTCGCTGCCGTTTCTAATTGGTGGGGATGGATTAGCCGGCTGCTCCTAGCTTCTCTTTATCAGCACATTTAGAGAACAAAGGACGCTGGCCGAGAGGTGTGAACGGATTTAAGAAGCAGTTTAAGGTGGGACGGAATTACGAGTTTTTTCGTAGGTTCTGGTAATTCTAGTGTTAAGTATGATTTAACACTAGAATCCCTGATGCTAACAAAAAACCTCGTAATCCCGGGTCCACCTTAAATTCCTTCAGACCTCCATTAGCATCTTTGTTTTGCAAATGTGTCAATCAGCCCAAGTAGTAATCAGCCTGCTATCTCATCCCCCACCGACACAGCTCAACTCGGCAAAAAGTTCTCCCAAACACAAGTCTTGTTTATCAGGGTGTGAGGTGCCTGGAGTTGTTTAGGGTCAGTAATACAGAATATCGTTATTTGGGAACACATGCATTTCATGTGTGTTCCGTGTCTACAACAATCTTTGTAAATGTAGGATGACAGGAAATGCAAGACAAGAAATGTTGAACACATACCTAAAACAGAAACAATTTTCATGTTGTAGTACTAGCTATAACATTTTGACATGAAGTGTATAATGTGTGAAGACTGAAGTCTACATATCAACTAAACACTTTCACAAAAGGTACATATATAACAAAACAAGGGCACTTTTATTCAAGAATATAATTGAAGAAAAGAAATCAAGTTAGAGTACAACACTGACATGACCAGTTGGGTGACTCATAATTAAAAGGTTGCCAGTTCGATTCTGGGCATTTCCTAGAATTGCTGTTTTAAGTAGTGAGCTGCTCTTATTGTTACTATTAAAGAATAAAAACTTACATTTGATTTGAGTCTGTAAATAGCTGTAAATTTATGGTACTTGTAAATGTTAGCGTTTTTTTTTTTTGTTGTTGTTGTTTGTTTTTCTCTCAGTCACGCTCCCCCCAATCTGACACTGCTATTTTCAAGTAAAGATGTGCTATAACAGAGTGAACTCAGATGAAGATGAGGGTTCTTCATCTGTGAAAGAGAACAGAAGCCCTCTGCCAGCTGAAACTGCCAGTTCAATCACTGGGCCATTCCTACTTTTACAGATAAGTAATCTACAATCTTTATAAGAACAAATAGAGAACAAATATAATATTGAACACTTTTTATGTAAACTGATTAATTAGATTTTAAAGTAAAAAACAAATCTGTGTGTCCTACATAGGTAGAATACTTCACTTAATCAGTATTGATGAGTTCTCTTTCAGGATTTTAGATGATAACAATTTCTCCTGTGTATAATATAAGTTGTCATATCTTGTATATGATTTGGTAACATTTTAAAAAATGGTTTTAAATGCTTTCCATTCTTGCTCATCTGCATAATATTTTAAAAGCATATGTTGCAAAGGTAGTTGCAGTAACACTGAAGAAATTTTGTTGTCATGAACATTTAATGGCAGCAAGAGTAGTACACATACTAGTTTCTGTTCTAGGGTCAGTACACTTTCT